>NW_022639823.1:25107-25818 GCF_010583005.1 Odontomachus brunneus | reverse complement strand
ATTTACACTTTTACAATTCATTGACTTTGTTTAAGCATTATGCACATTTGTGTTACCCAGAAAACCACGTCATTTCAGAAAAAGTACACCAGATCGTTTTTCAGACATTTCACCTTCATTTTTTACCTTTCCAAGGTCGCAAAAACAATTTTTTCATAAGACAAGTTTGATGTAAAATTTTCCGCTCTTTCGAAATCCGCAGTCAAAAATAGGGTGTCCCATTAGAAAAAACCATCGTGACCTTGAAGTAACCTTCAAAATTGACCTCAAGGTCAAAACCAATGGTACAATTGAATGACCCCCTCTGTCCTGGTCAACTTTTATCTAAACAATTTTTTTGTAGATACCGTAATTTGGAAGATATTCGGATCCATAGACTAAAATGACTCACCCTGTATGTATATATATCGAAACTAATTTACCATAACATGTAACCTATTATAACTTATTATATATTAAGAGATTATTTATAACCAACATACATTAATAATACTCAGTTGATTCCTTCCTCTATCTTAACAAAACAAATATATAATAATTTACCGTTTTTTAGATTTATAAGACCGAAACCCTTCCTCGCACGGGGTTGATTGTGATTAACCCTTGGTTAACTTCGCTATAAATATTCCTCTAACCCCTTAAGGGGGTTTTCGCACCTTTAATTATATATATATATATATATATATATATATATATATATATATATATATA
>NW_022639823.1:6611-18093 GCF_010583005.1 Odontomachus brunneus | reverse complement strand
TTCCATTTAAAAAAATTAATGTGACCTTGACCTGACCTTCGCTACGCAACCCAAGGTCAAACTGATGTGATCAGTAAATACATCTTTTTAAACGCCACAACTTTTGTCTGAAACATTTTTTTGTAAAACTTATATTTTTCCTGATATTCGGGCGTCCCGGTACTTTCCGAACACCCTGTATATATGTTTAATTTCGACCATCGACGTCCCGACGGATCCGCGCAAATCCCTAACCGATTATTCATTCTTATACAACGCGAACTATCTATAAACCTTTTGCCGGATCCGTCGACTCGCCCGATGCTCGAGTCGTCTTTAGCCGAACTAAACCACGGTTGTAATGGCCAATCTCCCCCAATAATCTTATAATTCTTATTATTGATCGACGCTTGCGAAATACATATTGTGGACACTTTCACCTCTCAATTAATGCTTGCCTAATGTTTGTTTTTAGTATCGTTTGGCTTGTCACTCCATCCTAGCCTCCATTTACCTTCACTCACGCTTGTCCCTTCCTACACTTCCGATTCAAAACCGGTAAGGTTATGGCTTTTAAACGGAACTATCTACCGAATTTTACCCTTCGCTACTCACATGTTCACGCACTTTCTGGGGTAGTTGACTATGGCCTAATCCGTTTTTATCGCTTTCTGTGTTCCCACGTTATGCATTCGCATATCCGCGTATATCCAGCCCAACCGCTACGTTTACTTACTTTTACTAAAGGTTATGTCTACTTAACTTATTCTTACAATTACCTTTACTTTAGTTTATGTAACTCTACCATCAGAGGGAGTTTCCGGAATGTACTCCATCAGCAACTCACCCTGGATCTCCCCTGTCTCCTCCTCCGTGACTCTCTTCAACCCCACTCTGGATTCCACCTGATGTGGCTCTGTTCCAGGTTCGGATCGCCACGAAGCCACCCTCTTCGGTCCGGTTAGTCGTGGAAACCCGTTCTCAGTTATCGACGGCTGCGGTAAACCTGACTCGGGCTCCGATGACCGCGGCAATCCTGTCGCTGGTTAGGTTGTGACCGCCCCTCGGACCTCGAGTGAAAATTTCAGGTTCTTTTTAACGCCTCTGCCGGGACGTAATGGTCGCCACCCGTTCGACAGTAAGCTGCGCATCTACTCGCGGGTTCGCGTTCCTCAGAAGAACGGGATTCTGGCAGGAAAAATCAAGACTCTCGTATTGGTTGTATGCGAGCTTTATTGATATTAGCACGAGACACCGAAAGTCTGCCGCCGTGTTACCGTGTTCACGCTCCTACGCGTCTTACTTTGCGCGATATCACTCCACGCCCGTTCTCTTCGGTGGTTAGTTTCTTTCTGCGGCAAAAGCCCTTTTTCCAAAAAACCGATTCGCCATCCTCACTCTCCCGGCAGCGCCCCCGTTTCGCCGCGACCGTGTGGATCGGCCCTGTCTCGCCATAAACACAATATATTTTCGAGACACGCGACTCGGCGCGACACACCGCAACACGGCTACCAACTCCCGCATCATGTTCGCGCACATAGTAAACTGGTTACAAATATCACCCATCAGCTACCGCATTATACATAACATATATAACGAAGTGTACACCCTTATAAATTAACATAAATGGTCGTCCATAACCCGGACGAGGTTAGGCACACTTAAATCCTAAGATTTTATATATATAAAATCTATACAACAATCACAATAAATAAATCACAATTAATACTCATAATAAACTGAACCTCTAAAATGATTAAATAATTTACGTCAACCTATAATTAACTAAATCTCCATATACATCTTTGGTCGACATAATCACAAATATCACACTTATCATAACAATCTCTACAAAAGTAAATTACATTTTCCTCGCGGTAAAATAATAAATCAAATAATATTAATGGTCTAACATCCTCACAAAATTAAATGTCCAAAATAAATTTTTCCAGAATAAATTAATAGCTTTATTAACGCCATCGTCACCCTAGCTTACGCATTATACAGTACTCAACGTTAATCAAGCTATTTACACGCAAGAATATATTAGGACCTTAACTTAGTTTCCGCCCGCAAATGTTAGATGGCAATGCAAACAGTTCTAGTAGTCATTACTAACGAAACAGGTAATTTGTGATTAATTTCGACATTTCTCGATAACATTCAGTCAGCATACACAATTATTTTCCTAAACAACAATTTCTTTTGCTTTGTGAAAAATGGAACGCGATAAAGTGTTTTTTCGACATGTGCTTTTGCACTATTTTGATTTGAAAAAAAGTGTAGCAGAAGTTCATCGATTACTTGAAGAAGGTTATGGTGATCGAGCTCCATCACATACAACATGTAAAGAGTGGTATAGACGATTCAAAAGTAATGATTTTGATGTCAATGACAAACCACGCTCAGGACAGCCAAAAAAATTCCAAGACGATGAATTGCTAGCATTATTGCATGAAAACTCGGCTCGAACGTTACAAGAACTTGGAAACGAGCTAGGAGTTACTGAAGCAGCTGTTTCCAAACGTTTACACGCCATGGGAAAGATCCAAAAGGAAGGAAGATGGGTACCACATGAATTGTCTGAAAGTGCCATTCACAACCGTTTCAATATCACGGTTTCGTTGCTTGCCAGGCAAAAAAAGAAGAGTTTTCTGTGGCGTATTGTGACTGGCGATGAAAAGTGGATCTACTACGACAATCCCAAACGCAAAAAATCATGGGTAGACCCAGGACAACCATCAACATCGCAGCCAAAACGGAACATCCACGGTCATAAGGTAATGCTTTGCATTTGGTGGGATCAGCAAGGAGTGCTGTACTACGAACTGCTGAAACCAAACGAAACTGTTACTGCCGATGTCTACAAATGTCAATTGAACAAATTGAATGATGAGCTGTTGCGAAAAAGACCAGCAATAGCGAGTAACAGGCGCAAAGTTATTCTCTTACACGATAACGCTCGGCCACACACTGGAAAAACCGTCAAAGAAACACTGACGCAGCTCGAATGGGAAACTCTTCCTCACCCAGCGTACTCACCAGACATAGCGCCTTCTGATTACCACTTGTTCAGATCGATGCAGCACGGCTTGAGTGGTACACGCTTCCGAAATGTTGAAGAAGTGCGAGAATGGGTGGACGAATGGATTGCTTCGAAATAAACATCGTTTTATCGAGATGGTATCGCCCAGTTGCCAGAAAGATGGCAAAAAGTTGTAGAAAGTGATGGAAAATACTTTCATTGCAATAATTTAAATAAATTTTTTACAATAAATGCTTTTTCTCAGTATTTTTTGGGCGGAAACTAAGTTAAGGTCCTAATATATAGAATTTCTGTATTTTCAAGATCTACGCAATCTGCAGTTTGATGTGTTTGATGCGCAACTGGATATACAGAACAATTAAATTATGCATCGGATGCATCGGGTTGTATCTATTGCAAATAAAAGAACGCACCCAAAATGATGCAATAAAATGGAACGATTTGATTGATTTAACTCGTGATCCGACGTACGACGCGACACGCGATGCGCTAACTGGGAACTCAGCCTAAGTCCTTGTCTACAATAAATGATTTAAGCCCTAAACCTTAAGAATTTGACTAATCATAATCAAATCAAGAAAGAAGAATCAGCTATGATTGATTAATTTTTTAATGCTTAGGACTTAAATCACCTATTGTAAACCAGGATAATGGTTTATTATGTAACAGACCTAAATATGGATTATAAACAAGCCTTAAGATTCACTAGATTTACGCTCATGGGAAAAGCAACGAAATTTGAAATGAGTCGTCTTTTGTTATATATATTTTATAAATTGTGATACGTTCCTTTTGTACATTGTGCATTGCATTACTCGTACAACTCGTGAAAAATGGGAGCGGTGCACTTGGACACGGTGCATTTGGACACAGCCAATCACAGCACCGTGTGATTAGAGACATTTGTAGGGTCCCTTGGAACAGCGACTTGTGATTTGACTGTGTCCAATTGCCCCGTGTTCAACTGATATACACCCGTGAAAAATGTACGCATTAATTAAATTTTTCAACGAATCGTACGATATCTGTGAAGATACACAACTTCCTTTATTTAAACATCGCTTATATAGAAATAAGAAAAAAATTGCAGGAAAATATTACGAAGTTCTTGTGCGGCATTGTAAGTAGCTTCATTAATAATAAATATACAAACATTTGTATAACATTTATTATTTTACATTTTTACACAGTAACAAAATATATTTATATAATTATTACTTAGATACCCAGGTAGCAGAGTGACGTTAGAAGACGTCTTATTGACATCTCTAACATCAATATGACGTTTTCTGACGTCATTCTGCTACTTGGGACATATTCCCATACAGCACAAGATCTCCTGGGGACGATTATTCTAAAGATGATCTGAAGACGTAGATACGTTCTCAGGATGTACTCTGGACGTCTCCTGCACAACTGTACTGTTAGAGTTGTTATATATAAATAATAAGAAACATATACCCAGGTAGCAAAGTGACGTCTAAAGACGTCATTAAGATGTCATTAAGACGTCATAGACATCTTAATGACGTATAAATAACGTCTTAATTTATACGTCAAGTTGTGAGCAATTTACTCGCGAAATGTTTAACTCTACAGTTAATCTGAATAATAATGCGCATATTCTATCAATCAGCGTTTGTGTTGTTTGCAGTATTCGACGGTCGCCACTTGTTCACAGTAATAGCGTCGCACGAGCTATCGGGATCCTCTCGTCGCACGGAAGAACGGGATTCCGGGGAGGAGAATAAAGAAAGACTCACCGGGTTGACTCTGTGCACGCTGCAATTTATTTTCGCCGTCCTCGGCGTTCTTTCGTCTCGGGGGAGAGATCGTCGTCGTCGTCGTCGCTTTGTTCCTCAATTTCGTCGCGCGTCCACACTCGTTGGCGGTTACCATGTTAATGGCGGCGAAAGAGGCAGATGGAAAATCCGCCTTCGGGACCTTGCCTCGCGGAAGCTAGCGCCCCCGCGTTGCAAGTCCGCCTTAAGTCCCTAGTTACTAGACTCGTTACTAGTAACGAGTCGCACCCGTTTATTATACGACGATCTCTCTCCGTTATACAATACAGCTCAGCGTTACAACATTTTATACATAAATATATGATTATACAATATCAAAATACTTAATCTACGTATATCACTATATAACTAGATAATGTCCCTATGCGAGATTGTTCAAGCACAGCCCAACTTGGCACTGTCCTAAACGTAAACGTTTACTCGCTAGTGTGATGATTAAAGATTAACAAAAATGATGAGATCTCGCAGGTCCTCTATCAAACATGCTCATAGAATATCTAAAAGATATATAGATATATATAAAATCACTAACACACTATAGGTAACGGCGTACGTAAACTAAATATCACATTTCGACGCCAGCATCATATCGCGTTTAAACAAAATAAATAAAATATCAACTGTCGTCGCTGCCGCTATCTCACAGGAGATCATACTTCATCACCATATTAATACTTAATTAATTAATAATACTGACACTCAGTTAACCCGTCCGACTTGTCTAACTAATGAAAACCTAAAATAATAAAACAAAATTATAAGAACATGACATAATAAGAATATAAAATAATAAGAGCGTAAAATACTAGGAACATAAAATAATATAGCCTAAAATAATAAAAACATAAAACATAAACTGATAAGAAAATAAAGCAATAACATGAAATAATATGAACATAAAATAATAACTTAAACTAAGAATATCAAATAAAAATATAAAATAAAATAAGAATATAAAAGAAAATAATTTAGTTTTAAGAACGTGCTCGGGAAATGACGCTTCTCGGCCTCGACTTATCCCACTAATCCCCCCTTTCCTTTTTGTTTCAGGTGGTGTTCCCCAGGACCTTGGACACGGACCCCGGACTCGGACTATCTGATCCCGGCCACATGATCGCGGTCCCCCGGAAAGTAGGTAAGTATCCCTCAGCCTTCGACGCGTCATTCCCCGCTACCCGCAGCCTCGAGTGAGTCGAATTATGTAATAATTTTTTCTCGACCCTTTCACTATAGTAAACCGGCTGTCCTTTGCCTATTTAGTCGGACGGTAGTATTCTCGCTTATTATTGCGAGATGTTACTCAATACTGGCGGGCCCAACCATCCCACCGACAACGGCGTATACCCTTTCGTGGTCAATTTGTATCATTCTAATGTCCCACGTCGGTCAGATAGTCGGCTCTGCAAGTCCCTTATAAACTAAGCCCGTTTCGGCCCTCTGTCAACGCATGTCTGACTCCTCTCATTTTCCGCATACCGTCTGCGCGGTTCTGCTATTTTCCGATGACATTCCTCTCCGAAGGTCGGCTCGCTACGCTCGTTCTTAACCCTCGATCAGGCTGCTGCCGGATAACTTCGCGCCGTCTACCTGTTATTTTGCCTGGCGAGCCACTCTCTACTTCGCTATTGTCACGCTACTCAACTTCAGTTATGCGCTGCTTCGACGGGTTTCTTATCTCTACGTTTAGCCTATTACTTAATCCTAACTTACACTACTCTTAACTCTCTAACTTTACGTCTCACAGCTCCGATATTTAGAGCATTGTCGCGCCCGCTTCTCCCTAACTTACACCTACCTAGGTTTGGTTTGATTTGGTTGGGTTGTAACCGGACTTCAGATTGCAGGCAAGGGAGTATCAATTTCCGTCGCGCGTTTGCCTGATATTATCCGGGATTTCTTAAACTTTGATCCGATTCTATAAGTTGTACGGTCGCCACCCGTCCTCAACAAAGAATGCCGGCGTCACCTTCTCTAGCGCGAACGAACGGGTATCCGCGGGGAAAGATATTAATTGACTCACCGGTTAACAGCACACAGTATTTATTCGCCACCCTGGGCGTTGGTTCCTTTGTCGTCGGGGAGATCGTCGTCGTCGTCGCCGGGCTTTCCCAAAATGGCGTCGTCTCTCGAGGCCTTCGTAATTTTCGTCCACTTTCTTTGGCGGTCGCTGGGTGATTGCGGGAAGAAGCCCGGAAATGAATTTCCGGCGGCGGGACATCGCCTCGCGCGCGGCAGCGCCACTCGCGATGCGAGCCCGCCGTGAGGCAGGCGACCAATCAGATTGCCTCTCCTATATTAACGGGTCGGCCAACGGGTCAACTGCGAAAACGATCTCTCCGCGACTCCTGGTAAACAACATACCTCTTTCGCGCTACATAGCGTTACATCAATACAAAATAATATATTCTCGCATGGGTGATTATTATAACACGCTTATATAAAACATGCGCGCGAACGTAAAAGTCACTAGAATGGCTAACTGACTTTACGATAACAGAAATACATAAATATTAATCTACACGTATCCCCACATACTCTCTGAAACACAAAATATCCGTCTAATCATAAATATACCTACGTAAACATAAATAAACAAATATATGTACCAACATACATATATACGTAAGTGTGCGGATACGTGCATCAACAGTGCCTATTTACCGGCTCTTAGACCATATAAAAATATCTAAATCTTAATGTTATCACAGTCTCGCGGATAAAACGAGCAACATGAATAATGGACGACTGCCCATCGTCGTTCACGCTCTCGCTGCGTCAACATAACACCTTCGACAATCGGGCACGCGTAAATTGTACATAAAAACATAAAAACGCATTATCTCTGACCCGGAGATACTCAAACATCCCGCATTCGGATGACGACGTCGCTGCGCTCTACTAATCCTTTTTTCTTTCTGTTCCAGGTTTCTCCACGGACCAAGGACCACAGGACCAAGGATCCGGACTCTGGACCACGGACTTGAGGTAAGTATAGGTAAGTATTCGTTACCCTTCGTTTATTTTTAGGATCAGCGACGACCTCATCCGAATCGGGTGATCGCGGACTCACCCCGCGATATAATGCACCCGCTCGGCTATGACTTAAATCTAACTTATACGCTAATTGTCTGAATAGACGGACGGTATGACGCTTGCCTTTTTCCGCGAGGCTTCGCTCAGTACTCGCGAGCCCGAGAACCATGCAGCCGGTGACTTTCGTCCCTACTCGGCTATCCCTACGTAATGTACTATGTCAATTGTCTCTCGCCCGCCTGGTTCTCGACTTCGCGTTTTCTCCGCCTATCAGTATTCTCTCGACTCTCGCGCAATCCGCGTTCGGACCGACTACTTCCGCGCTTCTCTCTCATACATAATTCGAACTTTCTCTCGACCCTTCGCTCCGAACTCCGGTTCGTCACACTCGTTCTGCGCCCTCGGCCGCGTCGCTGTTCGCAAGTCTCGTGTTGTCTACTACTTGGTTTTGACCTACGACCGTTTTTCCGACCCTTCGCTCGGTTGTTCGGCGTCGCTCGCCGCTCCCGTCTACATAGGTCGCTTTGCACGGATGTACTCTCGGTAATCTACGTACTTGCAAACCCGACACGCGTCATTCTCGGAAATTGTCCGTTTGTCGCGGTCTAATCACGTGCTCGCTTCCCGGGCCTACGGTCACGTTACGGTCACGCGCGCTCGCACCTGCCTCCTCGTTTTCTAGCTCGGCGCTCTACCCTTCACTCCGATATTACGCGCTCCCCGGTCCGAACGTGCATCGCGTTCGCGAGTTTGCTTAATCCTACGTGTAACCTACTACTTATGACCTAACTTAACCTAATTTACGACGTGAACTCACGTCCGTTTCTGCTCCGTCACTCAGGGCGTTGTCTCGCACTCCGCGGGTTGCCATGGCGACATCAGGTACTCGTCGTCCAAATCCAGGAAGTCAGGTGTCTCCTCGTCATCCGTCGGCGGCTTGGCGGTTTCCTCCGGAGTCGTTCCCCGTTGTTGTCGGCTCTCCGCTGGCTCCGACGGTTATAAGGTTGGGTTAGGTTGGGTTAGGTTAGGTTGTAACCGGACTTCGAAGATACAGGCAAGCGAGTAACAATTTACGTCGCGTTTAGCTCATTTATCCGGGAATTCTATCAGTCTTCTTTAATCTTTATGAGAAATTTATTGCGTTTACGCAGTTTATAACGGTCGCCACCCGCTCGCTATTATGGCGTCGTACCCGCTGGGTGGCTCACGCTCGCGACCGGAGGAACGGGATCCCGGTGGGGAGGTAAAAAAGTGAAGACTCACCGTCGTTGCTTGGTACGCGCAGGTTTATTCACGCCTTCCTGGCGTTGATGTGGCTCGGTGGGAAGTCGTCTTCGTCGTCGTCGCAGGATGTGCTCGGCTCACCCAAGATGGCCGCTCAAAAGTCTGCCGCACTCTTCGGCAGATGAACTGGTAATGGCGGAAAAAGCCTGGAAGAAGATTTCCGGCGGCGGTACCTCGCCTCGCCAGCGGCAGCGCCACTCGCGATGCGGGACCGCCATAAGTGTCTCGACCAATCATCGAGCACATCCTCCGACCACTCGGAAGAATTCCCTAGTTACAAAATAAATAATGTTTCCCGTAACAAAATAATTACGCGCGTTTGTGTTTCGCCGTTAATATCAAAATATAAATATATAAAATGTATATATATAACATCTTAACTCTATGAATATGAACTATGTATTAAATATAACTAAATCTATTCTTTACGCATCGGGCGCCAATCTTTAACAAACATAAACATAAATCATCCTTAACATAAAAACATAGTCATTCCAAAAAACAAACGTAATATATGAGTCTCGCTCATTCACGATATCCCGGAAAAGTTGGGTGAACGACGTCTCTCAGACTAGCGTACTAATCTTTTTTTTTTTTTTTCTTTTTTGTTTCAGGTGACTGCCTCGCGGACCCGGACCCCGGCCTCAGGACTCGGATTCCCAGGACAGGATGCGGACTCCCGACACCTTTACCTCGTTGGATGCGGTAAGTATTTTTCACCTTATTATTTCTTTTTCCACAGCCTTCGAGACGCCGCTCAGCAACTGTTACTGACCTCCGGTAAGTATCATCCATTAGATGCATAAAACTATCTCTATCGAATACAAAATAAATCTTTTGGCGCTTGATTACTCGAATTATACAAATTGCGCTTCCCTTTATAGGATATCCTTCGGTTTTCGCGGGCCCGACAATTCGACGAACACTGGCTCCTGATCCCTTACGATCTCTCCCTATCCTTCTACTTATTTTAATAACCGTTGATCGTCGAATTCCCGGCTCCGCGAAACTCCCCGGAATTCAGCCCTCGTCGGATTTGACTCGACTCGTTCCCGCTTTATTTGACGTCGCGTGTATCGCTCGTCGTATTTCTCACCTTCGCGGATGCTTTCTTGTTACACGGCAGGTCCGTCTCGCACACCTACGCCACGGGGCGTAGCTCTATCTCTGTTTTCCTCTGTTTCCTACATCTAGTTATTTCCTATCGTTCACTTCGGAACTTGTCGCTCTGCTGGCTTTCGCGTCACGCGATTCCCGATCGGTTGCAACGTCGGTTCCCTCGATCTGCCATGCAGCCTACCACTTTAAATAGACGACACGTATCTCTATCCTTCAATTTCTCCTACCGATGTTTACACTTCGCGCTCGCGACCCGGGCCTGTCGCATCCGTATATCTCGCACTTTATCTTATCCGCGACACTATGTCTCGCCTACCTGCCAGGTTATAACTTTGCCATTATTCGCGCCACGCGGTTCGGACTTTGTGAACAGTTCGCGGGGACGTCCTCCTGTGTCGCTTGCGTATTTAGAGGATCGACACGGATTTTTATCTACTCGCGAAGTTATATCTCCGAAGATATTCGCGTCTCGGAGTTCCTGTTTGGTTCAGCGATCGTCGCAAACGATTTCCCGTGTATCCTAATCGTTTGCTTCCGCGACACGAGCTCTTTTTACTCCACTCAAGGTCCTTCTGTTTCCACGCCTCGGGAACGCGTCGAGTCCGCTATATATATATACCTAAATTTACTTAACCTACGACTTAATCTAGACTTATTAACTTACTTATAGACTAACGCTTACGCCACCGTCGTTTACTCCCCGTCCAGGGCCTGCTCCGTGCGCCGCATCTCCTCACTCGACGCCCACGTCGAATCCGTCAGGTTCAGGTCTGGAACCTCGCCGTCCGAGTTAGCGTCTGCTGCCCCTTCCTCTTCGGGCGTCGGATGGTCTCTCTGCCCCGCCTTTGGTTCGGACGGTTAGGTTGTAACCGGACTTCCGAAGCGCAGGCAAGGGTGTAGCAATTTACGTGCCCGACAAAACCTACATAACGCCCGGAATCTTCTTAATCATAACTATTACGCGATTCTTTCTTTATATGTTTAACGGTCGCCACCCGTTCATGATGCGAAACACCGGCGTCACCTCCGCTAGCGCGAATGAACGGGAGTTCGCGGGGAAGGAAATAATTGACTCACCGGGTTGTTGTATGCTGGGTTGTTTATTCGCCGTCCTCGGCGTCAGTTACGGTCATCGGGGAGATCGCCGTCGTCGTTGTTGCTGCTCAGTACGCACTTCCGTCCTTCTTGACGGTTACTTCCTAACTGGCCTCAGAGCTCC
>NW_022639823.1:5694-6601 GCF_010583005.1 Odontomachus brunneus | reverse complement strand
TGCAAGTTTCATTTCCGCGGGATTTCGGACTCGGCTTATCAAATTCCGGTCATGGAATCGCAGACTCTAAGATCACCAACGAGTGCATCTAAACCTTCGTCCCTTCATTTTCCCGCTAACCGCAGCCTCGTACGAGCCATTTAAACTAAACATTTTTTCTCACCTCTCTAATAATTATAGACTGATTAACCTTTGCCTGACTGATCGGACGGTATACCTTTCGCGCTTAGCCTTAAGATTTCCCTCTTTATTCGCGGGCCCGAGAATTCGGTGGACGATAGCATTTGGCCCTATCTGGCCTCCAATACAAAGTCTATTACTTACATTTATCTCTCGTCGACCAAGTTCTCGGCTCCACGAATTAACTGCCTCCTTCGACCTCCGTACGGCGCATTTCCGGACCTATATTACTTCGCTCGCTTTACTTATACGTTTTCTACCTATCCAGGCCACTTTCTACTCCGAAGCTATGCGCGTCCCTGCTCCGAAACTGTGTCGCACTAGTAAGTCGCTTCAAACTATACTAAGCCTACTATATATGTCTAACTTAATTTAGTTATTACTATGTACATACGCCCGTGTCAGGCTCGCTGCCTGGGGCGTTACCTCATAATCAGTGCGATGTCTTGACTCTACTCACTAGGAGTCCTCCAGGTCCAGTGTCTCCGGTATATCCCGGATCCTCCTCGTCGCTCGTTTGGTTTGGCGTCGCCGATCGCTCCTGTCGCCCCTCGACGACCTCCTCAGGTACTGATGGCCGCTTCTCGCTGAACATGAGTTCGGACTGCCTCCGCTCCCTCCGCTCTGGTTCGGATGGCCGCTCCTCCTCGGACTCTGGTTCGGTTTGGTTAGTTAGTTTGGTTAGGTTGTGACCGCCCCTCGGACCTCGTGTGAAAATTACAGGTTT
>NW_022639823.1:3869-5684 GCF_010583005.1 Odontomachus brunneus | reverse complement strand
CAACGCTCGCCCACACGTTTTCAGGGTCCTCACGACTAGATGTTTCTTTCGTACAGCTCACAGACGTTCGGGCGCTTTATCCATCTCTCCCGAAAGTCGGCTCGCGCAAAATCATCGGTCATCGAGCTTCCTCTATGCTGTTACCTCCGGACGTACCTATACACCTTCACGAATTACGTGTCTCAATTTACACTCCGCCTGTGACGTCGCACTAGCCCGTGAAAGGTATGTTACCGAACTTAGTATTTTCCGTCGGATCCGATCTACTATACTTGGCTGGTCTAGATCTTATTTCACGACTAAATCTCTCTCAGCCGCGGATTTTTACTTATTGGCATGCTCTTACTTATCTTAATCTTAATTATATGCTTACTTCTATTTTTAGTCTAACTTAAAACTAACGTCACGATCGGTATCTGTTCACACTGACCTATCACATTGGTACAAGACGAGCAAATCTCTCAATTTTACCCTTCGCTGTTATCGTTGGTACTTGTGCTTGGCTAAACGCTCATCTCTCCGTCTGTCGCTCCTGCCTTCGTCCACTACTCGTCGGCCTGGCTCTCTTCTACCTCCGGAGATGGTCGAGCGAAGAGTCGTTTCTTCTCAGGTATTGGCTGCTCTTTTGGTGCCGTCAGTATGGCCTTCGTCAAGTTGAGAGCTTCCTCATGTTCAGTATCGGCTCTGTCGGGTTCAGACGGCCTCGCCTGCACTGTTCCAGGTTCGGACGGCCTCACCTGCACTGTCCCGGGTTTGGTTAGTTAGGTTAGGTTTGGTTAGGTTAGGTTAGTTTGGTTAGGTTAGTTTGGTTAGGTTAGTTTGGTTTGGTTTGGTTTGGTTAGTTTGGTTTGGTTAGGTTAGTTTGGTTTGGTTAGTTAGGTTAGTTTGGTTAGTTTGGTTTGGTTGGTTAGTTAGGTTAGTTTGGTTAGTTTGGTTTGGTTAGTTTGGTTAGGTTAGGTTAGTTTGGTTAGTTTGGTTTGGTTAGTTTGGTTAGTTTGGTTAGTTTGGTTAGGTTAGGTTAGGTTGGTTTGGTTTGGTTAGATTTTGGTTAGTTAGTTTGGTTAGGTTAGGTTAGGTTAGTTTTAGGTTAGGTTAGGTTAGGTTAGTTAGGTTGGGTTAGTTAGTTAGGTTAGGTTTGGTTAGTTTAGGTTAGGTTAGGTTAGTTAGGTTAGGTTAGGTTAGTTAGTTAGGTTGGGTTAGGTTAGGTTAGTTTGGTTTGGTTAGTTAGGTTTGGTTAGTTGGTTTGGTTAGTTAGATAGGTTAGGTTAGGTTAGTTTGGTTTGGTTAGTTAGGTTTGGTTAGTTGGTTTGGTTAGTTAGATAGGTTAGGTTAGGTTAGTTTGGTTTGGTTAGTTAGGTTTGGTTAGTTGGTTTGGTTAGTTAGATAGGTTAGGTTAGGTTAGTTTGGTTTGGTTAGTTAGGTTTGGTTAGTTGGTTTGGTTAGTTAGATAGGTTAGGTTAGGTTAGTTTGGTTTGGTTAGTTAGGTTTGGTTAGTTGGTTTGGTTAGTTAGATAGGTTAGGTTAGGTTAGTTTGGTTTGGTTAGTTAGGTTTGGTTAGTTGGTTTGGTTAGTTAGATAGGTTAGGTTAGGTTAGTTTGGTTTGGTTAGTTAGGTTAGGTTAGGATAGTTTGGTTAGTTAGATTAGGTTAGGTTAGGTTAGGTTTGGTTAGGTTAGTTAGGTTGGTTTGGTTTGGTTTGGTTTGGTTAGGTTAGTTTGGTTTGGTTTAGTTAGGTTAGGTTGGTTTGGTTAGTTTGGTTTGGTTAGTTTGGTTAGTTTGGTTTGGTTTGGTTTGGTTAGTTTGGTTTGGTTTGGTT
>NW_022639823.1:3577-3699 GCF_010583005.1 Odontomachus brunneus | reverse complement strand
GTTTGGTTTGGTTAGTTAGGTTTGGTTAGTTTGGTTAGTTTGGTTTGGTTGGTTTGGTTGGTTAGGTTGGGTTGGGTTGGGTTGGGTTTGGTTAGGTTTGGTTGGTTTGGTTTGGTTTGGTT
>NW_022639823.1:1786-1966 GCF_010583005.1 Odontomachus brunneus | reverse complement strand
AGGTTAGGTTGGGTTAGGTTAGGTTAGGTTAGTTTGGTTAGGTTGGGTTAGGTTGGGTTAGGTTGGGTTAGGTTAGTTAGGTTAGGTTGGTTAGGTTAGTTAGGTTAGGTTAGGTTAGGTTAGGTTAGGTTGGGTTAGGTTAGGTTGGTTGGGTTGGGTTGGTTAGGTTAGTTAGGTTGT
>NW_022639823.1:1116-1219 GCF_010583005.1 Odontomachus brunneus | reverse complement strand
GGTTAGGTTAGGTTAGGTTAGTTAGGTTAGGTTAGGTTAGGTTAGTTAGGTTAGGTTTGGTTAGGTTAGGTTTGGTTAGGTTAGTTTGGTTGGGTTGGGTTAG
>NW_022639822.1:105640-105831 GCF_010583005.1 Odontomachus brunneus | reverse complement strand
CTTGCACTCGTTCATCTGCCGAACTCAACTCATACACTTAAAAATACACCTCAACCTTTGTACTAATTTCTCTCACCGACCCGTTGCTAAAAGGGCATTTGTTCGGGAGATCGTATACACAAATACACAAGTTAACGACTTTACATCGGGGACGACTCCGAGATCTACAATTTCCAAAGCGCCCATCGCCT
>NW_022639822.1:96040-98235 GCF_010583005.1 Odontomachus brunneus | reverse complement strand
ATTGTTGAGCCTTATTAAGAATACACTAAACCCAAACTGAATTTACCATCTCCATTATCCCTACCCATAAATCAAAACCTACTCCGATCGTTCTTATGGACTTTTGTTTTTCATTAATTTTTACATTATTGAGTTAAATGAATAAATCTTCAATATATTAATTATTTCTTTATTGATTATTAAAGGACGAATAAAGCACGTGGTCAGTATAAATTCATTTTATTCAATTCAATAATTTATCATTTATTATAGTTATCATTACATTATTTCTTACACAACACTACACTCTCTTGAAACTTCCTCTCGGTGCACAGCTCTCCACCTCCCCAGACTATTGCCGGTGTATGCAGGTAGGTCTAAAACAAAGAGAGAGCAAGCGTTTCGTTAATCTGAGCGACCAAACGGGACGTTACAAGTAAGAGCTTTCAAAAGCCATATGCGCCTTTGCAAAAATCAAAGATGGCGTCTTCAAAATGGTGGCCAGAAACTCAAAATTGACCATCAACTAACGCACTTGGTGCTGCCGCCAAAACGTGAAGCTACAAAATAATTTTTATAAGGGTTTATTTTGAAGCTAGAACATAGCTATCAAAAGCCGTATGCATCTTTGCAAAAAACAAAATGGCGGATCCAAGATGACGGACACTTGACCAAATAGGTTTTAAGACGTTTAAAAACACCATATTGATTTGAAAATGGACCGGCAAAGATTTTCAGGGTCTATCATAACATTGCTGTCATAGTAGAATCCGAAAAACATAATGGCGGATCTAAGATGGCGGACGCTTGGCCAAAATCCGCTAATAATGCTTTAAAAACTATCAGATTCATTCGGACATGGATGAACATTAATTTTTTAAGGTGAATCATAATGTATCTGGTGTGGTAAAATAAAAAAATAAAATGGCGGATCCAAGATAGCGGACCTTGTCCAAAATCCACTATTAATGCCTTAAAAACCACTGATTCGTTTGGACATGGATGGGCATATATTTTTTAAAGTGAATCATAACGTATCTGATACGGTAAAATAAAAAAAACAAAATGGCGGATCTTGGCCAAAATCTAGTTTACTGCTTCTTTATTACAGATTCGTTTATAAATGGACCGGTAAACATTTTTTAATATATATTATTATAAGTATGGTTGATGGTTTCCAAACTGCAAGACGTTCGATCCAAGATAATGAAATCATGAGTGAAATTCCTGTGGATTGTTTCAAAGTATACTTCAAAAAATTCTTTGAAAATGGATTATTATGATTTTTTAGAAAATTTATAATGATTCTGGTGTCGGAATTTTCAATATTAGTTGATATTGTATCATTCAAACATTATTTAATCAATGTGAAGGCGATATAAACTCTAATACTGCATTATAACTTGTCACGTACTTGGGCGCGACACCTCGACTCCGCCCTGAATTAAGGGTGAGAGGTCGGGTTGTTGGAAATGAGGGTCAGCGGCGTGAAGCCTACTCTACCCTCGGTACCCGTCTCAATTGCTCCCGAGGTAAGTGCGAAATGCACAATTTCGTGGTCCCCTTAACTTCCTTCTTCCATACTAGAGAACTCGGCCGTACAGTCTAGACACGCCGACATGGGCTGGTCTGCCGTCACAGGATCCCGACAATCCGAGCAGTACTTGGGCTCAACCCAGTGGCCGACTATAAGGTAATACCCTTCTATTTATGGGTAGGTGGTAGCTGATTCCCGGCGTGTTGCAGTCCACGAAACATTCTTTAACTGGCGCCGGACTTGGTTCTTTCTGCCGGCTCGTCGGGTCTTCCTTCGAGACTTCGGATCTTGAGAAGTTGTGCCCGCGTTAGGAAGTCCCGTCGACCGGACCTCCTCCTCGCGAGGGGGCTCCCGAGCTGGGGTAAAGGAGGGAAGCTTGGAGGATGAGAGACTGGTGGCGAGATGGTGCGGCTTGTCCTCACTCTGTCTCTCCGCCAGTGCCTCCAGGTAAGGAAGGATGTCGGGATCGCGATCGGAGTGGTGCGGTTTGTCCTCACTCTGTTCCTTTCGCGGTCCCTGGGAGAGGAATGAAAGTGTAACGGAATACACACCCACCGGACAGTAAATTCTTTTTTTTTTTCTCTCGTATAGTGTCACGTCCGTCACGACTGTAATACTCCGCTAACTTTACCACGGGCCCTAAGCCCGCCGACGCGAGCGCCACCTGGAGAGGTGGATT
>NW_022639822.1:95805-96030 GCF_010583005.1 Odontomachus brunneus | reverse complement strand
GCGGCTTGTCCTCACTCTGTCTCTCCGCCAGTGCCTCCAGGTAAGGAAGGATGTCGGGATCGCGATCGGAGTGGTGCGGTTTGTCCTCACTCTGTTCCTTTCGCGGTCCCTGGGAGAGGAATGAAAGTGTAACGGAATACACACCCACCGGACAGTAAATTCTTTTTTTTTTTCTCTCGTATAGTGTCACGTCCGTCACGACTGTAATACTCCGCTAACTTTACC
>NW_022639822.1:95440-95795 GCF_010583005.1 Odontomachus brunneus | reverse complement strand
CCGCCGACGCGAGCGCCACCTCTCCAGGTGGATAGTAAGTTACCGCGGGCCCTAAGCCCGCCGACGCGAGCGACATCTCGCTGGGTGGAACATAAGTTATCTCAGCTGTTTCTCCAATCCCTCTACCTAGGACCAGGTAACTTTCCCGAACCTTCGAGATCCTTCCAGACCCTTCCCGAACAACCGAGAACCTTCCAGAGGTCTCTCGATCCTTCAGCTAAGAAAGACCCCCTCCACTCCTTGAGGCCAGGTAACTCCTTCCAGACCTTTCCAGAACCTTCGAGAACCTTCGAGACCTTTCCCGAATCGTCCAGATGTTTTCTTAACCCTTCCGGAAGAAATCCCTTCCTCGAAT
>NW_022639822.1:94075-95430 GCF_010583005.1 Odontomachus brunneus | reverse complement strand
GCTTCGGATCTTGAGAAGTTACGCCAGCGTTAGGAAGTCCCGTCGACCGGACCTCCTCCTCGCGAGGGGGCTCCCGAGCTGGGGTAAAGGGGGGCTTGGAGGATGAGAGACTGGTGGCGAGATGGTGCGGCTTGTCCTCACTCTGTCTCTCCGCCAGTGCCTCCAGGTAAGGAAGGGTGTCGGGATCGCGATCGGAATGGTGCGGTTTGTCCTCACTCTGTTCCTTTCGCGGTCCCTGGGAGAGGAATGGAGGGCTGGCGGTGGGGTGGTGCGGCTCGGCCTCACTCTTCCTTTCCACCAGTACCTCCGGATTGGGAAGGATGTTGGGATCACGATCGGAATGGTGCGGCTTGTCCTCACTCTTTTCCTCTCGTGGCCCTTGGGATAGAGGAAAGGATGGGAGTTTGTGGAGCAGCTCGGAGGTAGCGGCTTGTGGCAGCGGATGTTGGAGATCTGACGGCTCTAATTGGTGCTCCTCAATGATGCGGTCGATGAGCACCGGATCCGGAGCAGATTCTTCTATTCGGTTGAGGAACCTTAAATTTCGTCGGCTTCTCCCGAGGAGAAGGAGACGTAACTGTTGTCATCAAAATTGTCTATTAAATTCCGAAAAAACACCTTTATTCGATCAAGCCGTGGCCAAGGGAAATCCTGATTCGGGGTGCCGTAAATCGTCGTAAATAAACAATGTTCTTGTTCTCGAAGTCCTATAGGGTAGTCCAGAGTATAGCCGACAGTCTGAATTCGTGTCCGTGGATAGTCCGATTCGTGTATATTCCGAAAATTCGTATAAGTCCGTGAAAAAGGCGAAAATCGTAAATCCAGTAGTGTAGCCAGAAACTGAGTCGCCTGGTACAGCAGTACGGCCAGAGGACTGAACCGACTAATGCAGTAGTACGAACGGAGTGCTGAGCAGTCTAATGCAGTAGTATATCCGACGATAATGGTTTTCTATTGCAGTAGTGTAACCAGAGACAGAGTAGCCCCGTCTGATGCGGCTTGCTGGCATATATAGTTTTAGCGCGGACCAGGAAGAAGACGACTCGAGCAGCGAGGGCTCTAAGGCATCCCCGAACAGAGATAGCGCGGACCTGGAAGAAGCCTCGGTAGCGAAGTATTTAACCAGGCTTGTTCAAGGCGGGAGATTTGAATCGCGGAACAGATTTTCGTTATTTTTACAATAAATCGATTAAATAAATTATCGAAAATTGCTAACTACGTTGTGTTAGCTGCTCTCGACCCGGGGATCAACAAATATATTGTTATTGTTAGTTATACATTGTTTAGTGAGGCATTTGTTGATCCCGGTATACGGATACAGGGCTTTAGCGGTTAACTATTGGAGATTTGCTAAT
>NW_022639822.1:93466-94065 GCF_010583005.1 Odontomachus brunneus | reverse complement strand
TTGTTGATCCCGGTATACGGATACAGGGCTTTAGCGGTTAACAATTGGAGATTTGCTAACTTATTAACTAACTTATTACTAGCGCGATTAATTATTTACAGCTTATATATAGTTGATCTATCCTATAATTAATAACTAATGGTCGTTGTATGTTAGTAGATTATGTAGTAATGGAGCACTTTGCTCCCTTGTTTAAATAACACTTCTATTCCTCCATTAACGACTTCGTAATTTGCAAAATGGCAGTCCTCAACTCTCCAGTATTTGGTGCTTGGGATTTTAACAATGTTACAGTCAAATACCGCAAGAACCCGTGAATTTAGAGGTAAACAAACGATTGAATTGTTGTTTCGTGGTGTGAGCTTTCGAACTAAACGAAGTTGTTAATTAACAAATTAATATTCCAGCAACCGAGGGACTTAGAGTTAACCGAATGACTGAATTGTTGTTCCCACGGTGTGAGCTTCTGATTTATGCAAAGTCGTTAATTCACAAATTAATATTTCGGCAACCGAGGGACGTAGAGCTAAATAAATGACTGAATTGTTGTTCCCACGGTGTGAGCTTTTGAATTAAACAAAGTCGCTAATTAACAAATT
>NW_022639822.1:89847-93398 GCF_010583005.1 Odontomachus brunneus | reverse complement strand
ACAAATTAATATCTCGGCAACCGAGGGACGTAGAGCTAAACAAATGACTGAATTGTTGTTCCCACGGTGTGAGCTTTTGAATTAAACAAAGTCGCTAATTAACAAATTAATATCTCAGCAACTGAGGGACGTAGAGCTAAACAAATGACTGAATTGTTGTTCCCACGGCGCAAGCTTTCGAATTAAACAAAGTCGCTAATTAACAAATTAATATCTCGGCAACCGAGGGACTTAGAGCTAAACAAATAACTGGATTGTTGTTCCCACGGCGCAAGCTTTCGAACTGGATAAAGTCGTTAATTAACAATTTAATATCTCGGTAACCGAGGGACGTAGAGTTAAACAAATGACTGAATTGTTGTTCCAACAGTGTGAACAGAGCAACCGAAAACGAATGAGGGGAAAAAAGTTTTTCGTGCTCGCGTACGTCACGCAGGGATGTGACAAACTACATTGTCTTCTGCAATAGAGTATCGTTTCACCATTAATTTATTGCCAGCAATTGGAATAAATGCATGGCTGTTTTGAATCTTCGTCACGGCAGGTGGATTTGCGTATTTTTTATTCAATATTTTTAATAGCCTTTGATTTTCTTCTTTGGTGTAATAGAGAAACTGTATGTATATTTTTGAATTTTTTCTTAGCCCACTTGAAGAGATTTGTAGAATTTAAAATAGCATGTTTAGGTTTTGCTTGTAAACAATATCATGTCGCTTCAGATTTTAAAGAAGCCAAGACCATCGTAGATGCATTTACCACGTGACGATGCATAGTAGTGCCATTCTGCGTCTATTCCAAAATCAGTCTTGTGATGAACAAGATGCATCATTTGAGTTCCGTTTTTAAAATGCTGCTTGGCACCGTCGGTTGTGTAATAAATTTTTTTTTACTTTTGGACACACCTTTTTTATCTCCGGTACTACCTTCTGTTGCATCAAATAAACCGCTGTTGCATCATGAGTTGTACAATCAGATAGTAAAATGATGCTGTGATGTTTTAATTCGTTAAAAGAGCGATAGTAAAATGCAACAGTAAAAACGGAACATTGGTCATTATTATAATGAAAGACCTGTGCGGCGTCTTGAGCTACATATGCATAATTTTCTGCAAAATCGCAGTGTAGTGTCACGACTTGTCTCGCGGTTCGGTCGGACGACCTTGGCGTTTGCGCGAGCGAGCGTGACACTGACGGCGGTGGATGAGCTCGCCGGTGTCCTGGAGTTCGGCCGTTGCGCGTGCGTGGGTTCTGTGTGCGTGTGTGTGAGGTATAGTGGGAGCCCGTCGGTTAAAAAAATAAAAAAATAATTTATTGAGGCGGAATACACTAGGTGTAGCGGTCGCGGTCTTACTCCTAATCTTATCGCTAGTCTTACCTCTATTCGCAACTTACAACTACACGCAGTCTTATACTATCGCGGACTTATAACTAATTCGCGGCGTGTGGGGCGCCTGTCGCAGGCTTCCCCGTGGACGAGGAACGGTATCGTTGTATCGGCGGCGGTGACGCGGCGGCGGTGCGCGGCGGTCGTTGCAGCGGCGGTCGTTGCAGCGGCTCTTATAGACGAGGCGGATCGGACGCGGCCGTGGTGGCTGCGGCGGTACGCCTAGGATGTTGGATGTTGTCGACGGACGAGGAGGCGCCCGAGAGGAGACAGCGGGTGGGGAGCCTCGGGCGCGGGGCAGAGACGCCACCTCTGTATCCCTCGTGTGCTGTATAGCCTCTCTTAGTGGTACTGACCTTGAGGGCAGATGAGCGCACCTTTCCTCTCGGTCGGATCTCTGAGCGGCAGGAAAGTCAGGAGCGCTTGACCGAAGCGGTGAGCGCGCCACCTCTGGTTCCCGTACCTCTCAGAGAGCGGATTAGGCAGGAGGCGGTACACCCGGGAGGATGAGCGCTTGTAGCGGTTGTCTGGATGCGAGCATATGCCGGCGAGGAGTTAGCAAACGGCGGTCGTACTGAGACGAGTACGGACTCCTCGGGAATGGCGTCTTCTCCTTATTGCGCGGCGCTTATATACTCGTCGCTTCCTGTTCTTGGCGCATACGGCGTTCCCCCACGCGAGGGAATAACCGGCGGCGTCGCGATTCGGCGGCGGCGTGTGCTTTTATTTATTTGGCGCTTTGCGCCTGTTAGACGACCCGACGGATGTTCGGTCGGGTCATCGTGACAAGACGGCTGTCTCGTCACAGTAGCAATACCTCATTTTCTTTCAAATTTTCCTTCTTTTTGGATATAAATTTAGTTTGTTCTTTTGATATAAAACTGTGGCGGAGATGGTTGGCGCGTGCCCGGTCGGTATTCGACCCCGCGCACCACCGCCTACGAAAGTTAAATGTGATTAGTGCGAGGTGTGTAAGGTTGTAAAACTACTGAGATTCTCCCCTGTACTACGAACTTTACTATGCACGCGCACAAGATCTTCAACAACAGTAAATACAAAATTCTTACAAAATCTAACAAAGTCTTTACAACGGCGAAATGTGACAGTCGGTTCACTAGGCTCGAACGCGACACGCTTCAACGAGACAGTCCTGGTTCTGCACGAGCTAGTCTACCGCAGCGCGCGCGTAGGTTCTCCTGCCGTCGGAGACGAGGTAACGAGCGAGGATGAGGTAGCGACTAACCTCCGTCAAACTAGAGCGCGCACGAAGGTCACGACACACGTGGAAACAGCATGCACGCACGCATACAGCACAGCTCGCACGCAAAAGCATAGCACGCACGCAAAAGCATAGAACAACCGCAAGAGCATAGAACAACCGCAAGAGCATAGTCAGCCTTTATCACAGCGAACTCGCAAAACGGCTTAACACGCGACAACTTGGAACGGATTGACACGTAGCAAAACAACACTGACCGCGACAAACACGCAGCGGTCACGAACGACACGTCGATTTGGCCTGTACGGTAAACGAAGGAACACGTCGCGAAGCGAACAAAGAAACCGGCGACTCACGATACGCGCACGTGGGGATCACGTGCTCGCTCGGTTAGCACAAAAAATGCAGCCTTGTGACGAACGCAGGTTTTCCCGTCCTGCCAGGTCGTAAGGCCTCGCGGCGACCTGCAGCAGGCAGGCCGCTTATGCTATGCACCCGCACAGCAACTGCGTAAAGCGGGAACGCGCGATAAGCGCGAGAAACACCGGCGGAACCGTTCGCTACGACAGCTCACGTGCTGGCCGTCGCGGATGCGCACGTCGGAAGAGAGCGAAGGATGCACGTGGCGATACTGCCGGCACTGCACAAGCCTTCGGGCAGAAACACGCCGGAAGCGAGATCTCGAACGATCTAAGAACGTGGAACACAACACGCGGCTACGAGAAAAACGACTTAAAACTTAATATGGAAGAACGCGAAACACGACTTATCGGTGAGAGAGCAGTGGTCGTACTCCTTTTCTCTCCTTGACCGGGTCCTCTCTTAACGCGGCGCTAGCGCGAAACACTGGCGCGGCTGCAGCCGCTGCTTGCGACGGTCGACGCGCGATGGCGGCTCCTGTATACTTGGTGCGGGAGTCCGCGAGCCCCGCGAAGGCGGTGGCTCCACA
>NW_022639822.1:81751-85666 GCF_010583005.1 Odontomachus brunneus | reverse complement strand
AGCGACTAACCTCCGTCAAACTAGAGCGCGCACGAAGGTCACGACACACGTGGAAACAGCATGCACGCACGCATACAGCACAGCTCGCACGCAAAAGCATAGCACGCACGCAAAAGCATAGAACAACCGCAAGAGCATAGAACAACCGCAAGAGCATAGTCAGCCTTTATCACAGCGAACTCGCAAAACGGCTTAACACGCGACAACTTGGAACGGATTGACACGTAGCAAAACAACACTGACCGCGACAAACACGCAGCGGTCACGAACGACACGTCGATTTGGCCTGTACGGTAAACGAAGGAACACGTCGCGAAGCGAACAAAGAAACCGGCGACTCACGATACGCGCACGTGGGGATCACGTGCTCGCTCGGTTAGCACAAAAAATGCAGCCTTGTGACGAACGCAGGTTTTCCCGTCCTGCCAGGTCGTAAGGCCTCGCGGCGACCTGCAGCAGGCAGGCCGCTTATGCTATGCACCCGCACAGCAACTGCGTAAAGCGGGAACGCGCGATAAGCGCGAGAAACACCGGCGGAACCGTTCGCTACGACAGCTCACGTGCTGGCCGTCGCGGATGCGCACGTCGGAAGAGAGCGAAGGATGCACGTGGCGATACTGCCGGCACTGCACAAGCCTTCGGGCAGAAACACGCCGGAAGCGAGATCTCGAACGATCTAAGAACGTGGAACACAACACGCGGCTACGAGAAAAACGACTTAAAACTTAATATGGAAGAACGCGAAACACGACTTATCGGTGAGAGAGCAGTGGTCGTACTCCTTTTCTCTCCTTGACCGGGTCCTCTCTTAACGCGGCGCTAGCGCGAAACACTGGCGCGGCTGCAGCCGCTGCTTGCGACGGTCGACGCGCGATGGCGGCTCCTGTATACTTGGTGCGGGAGTCCGCGAGCCCCGCGAAGGCGGTGGCTCCACAAAACTATGAGTAACGAGAACTTTGAGACGATCACAAAATTGCTCCACAATTTCATCTGAGAGTAAGCATTCTTGTTTAAGGGTACATCGGTCAGTAGATTGCCATGTGCTAAATATAACTTGTTGAATGTTATTTCGTTCCAATAAATTTAGCATAAAGTTAGAAAGTTTCTCCATATCAGGACATTTTTTACATTATAGTAAATAACAATCAGTTGTAGGTTTTTTACACAGAATGAATTTTAAACAATCTTTGTAGTCACATAATTGAACTTCAGAATCTTTGCTCAAATGTTTGAGATTTATAGCATCGAGCATTAATTTAACGTTCTGGTGAGTCGTACACACGCAGACACTGTGCGTCCCTGATGCTCCAGCTAGTACACACCATTTTGGACGCAACTCAGCGAATTTAGATATTCCAATAGAATATTGTGGATATTTTCCATTAAACATGGAATGCAAAACTTTAATATCGTACAGCAGTAAATGTTTTTGTTTACTCATTTTAACACCATCTATTTTAACTTTGACATTTTCTTTTTTATGTGGCATAATGCGACCGTTTGCATCATTTTCGTAAAACTCGATTACTTTTGAGACAGTTTCTTCATTCAAATTTTTTCCCCTCTTGAATGGTGGTACTGCTAATATTCCATCGGAATATTTTAAATCCTTAGATTGTTTTGCCATCCTATAAGAACACTTGAATTCTTCCATAATTTTACGAATACTCCAACAATCGGGGGAAATAGTGAAAATAGACTGTCGCATCGGATCATTCTTAGGTAAACTTAGAAATTTCTGTTTAAGACCATTCAAAAGCTCCTCTAATTGTTCTTCTCTGGATTCGCATATCTTTTTATTTGGAGGTTCTTCCGAAGAGTCATCAAATATCATGTCTTCTCCACTGTTGTTACTTTCAAGGGAAAGATTTTTTCGAGATTCATAAAAAATTTTTCTACAGTCGTGACAAATTTTTTATTGTGGATATACATTCGGATAAGTTGCTAAAAGGGCTTTTGAAACCTTCCTCAAGTCTTTACCAACATGTCCATCTCCATCCAGTGGATTACAAAATCTCTTAGAATGTATCTTATCTATATTATGTCCAAAGTTAGGTACAAATAATTACTTGTATGAAAAATTTGCAGCAATTCAATAGAAAATTTTCGAAAAGATATCCTTATAAAAAAAATATTTCCTACTATCCTGAAAAGGACTGTAGAAAATTAAACACTATGTCCTGACCTACTGAAAAACTCACCAATTGTTCAAAGCTCTCGAAACTCCAAGTAAATCCCAGCACCTATCCTGAAAGGGAGCGGTGCACTTGGACACGGTGCATTTGGACACAGCCAATCACAGCACCGTGTGATTAGAGACATTTGTAGGGTCCCTTGGAACAGCGACTTGTGATTGGACTGTGTCCAATTGCCCCGTGTCCAACTGATATACACCCTCCTGAAAAGGACTGTTGCTGAGTGGTTACTGAAGTTAAGAGCACTCTATCCGCGAGCACTTTTCAATTATCCTGAAAAGGACTATTGAAAAATACAATGCAGATCTCCACGATATACAATGAAATAATTTCCAACTATCCTGAAAAGGACTGTAGGAAATTAAACACTGTCTCCTGAGCTACTGAGAAACTTGCCAATTGTTCAAAGCTCTCGAAACTCCAAGTAAATTTCAGCACCTATTATGAAAAGGACTGTTGCTGAGTGGTTACTGAAATTGAAAGCACTCTATCCGCAAGAACTTTTCTATTATCCTAAAAGAAACCTTTAAAAAATGTTGACCTCAGCGATGAACATAAAATCAATCCATATAAATTTGATTATGCGATATGAAATATGTTGTCTCAGACTTTTTATGATACGATTTCATTATGGCATATTAAAAAAATGTCCTTAGTTAAGTAGTCTTAAAAACATCTGTTGATCTGATTTCAAACAAATCTGATGATTTTAAAGGTATTAATAGCAAATTTTTGCCAAATGTCCGCCATCTTAAATCCACCGTTTTGTTTTTCGGAATCTACTACATCAGAAACGTTATGATTCACCTTAAAAAATATATGCTCATCCATGTCCGAACGAATCTGATGGTTTTTAAGGCATTATTAGCGGATTTTGGCCAAGCGTCCGCCATCTTGGATCCGCCATTTTGTTTTTCGGATTCTACTATGACAGAAATATTATGATAGATTTTGAAAAATCTTTGCCGGTCCATTTTCAAATCAATATGGTGTTTTTAAACGCCTTAAAACCTATTTTGGTCAAGTGTCCGCCATCTTGGATCCGCCATGTTCTTTTTTGCAAAGATGCATACGGCTTTTGATAGCTATGTTCTAGCTTCAAAATAAACCCTTATAAAAATTTTTTCGTAGCTTCACGTTTTGGCGGCAGCACCGAGTTCGTTGGTTGATCGTAAATCTTGAGTTTTTGGCCACCATTTTGAAGACGCCATTTTTGATTTTTGCAAAGGCGCATACGGCTTTTGAAAGTTCTTACTCTAAGCTTTCATTTGAGCCCTCATACGAATTTTTTCGACAAATTCTGGCTTCAAATTCTGGCCACAGCACTGATCCGGTTGACATGGAATGTCCCATATATATTTTTTTTTTATTTTATATTATATATCATATACATTACATATATATATATATATATATATATATATATATATATATATACAGGGTGAGTCATCTGAATCTATCACCTCCAATAACTCGTTTGTGTGGCCAGGAATCGAAAAAAGTTTCATATAAAAGTTGTAGGGTTTCGAGGGGGAACCAAAATGGCGTACCTTTCAACTTTTGATTTTGACCGAAAGTGGGTTACTTTAACCGGAAGTGGTTTTTTTAAAATGGAAACCCCCCTTTTTGATACCGGAAAATGAAAAAGCGGAAAATTTTACGTTCAGATATAACTTTGGCTGTTTTAAAATTTTCAAGATGGCGGACGAAATTTTTAATT
>NW_022639822.1:80424-81497 GCF_010583005.1 Odontomachus brunneus | reverse complement strand
TAATTTCGCGTATTAACAATGAAAACGTGGTATTTTTATTGTTAATTTATTGCAGAATCGTAAGCATGGGTTCTCAGTAAGAGAAATCGAAGAAATTGAATTTCGTCGATTACAGCGCCATCTATCATGAATCGAGAAAAATGTTTCAGACAAATTGTATGTGTTTTTAGCCAAAGATTCCGAATATGCAATAAAAAATAGGGGTTCCCATTTAAGATTTCAAACTTGCCCCCCCCTCACCGCCCAGGGGGAGAGGTGGGGTGGCTAATTTTAACGTCATTGTACGTCCCCCTCGAAATGACGAAATTTTGATTGTAAACATTTTTTCGTAGTGTGCTTATTTTTCGAGTTATTTGGCTGCCTAAGTTAAAATGGGTTACCCTGTATATATATATATATATATATATATATATATATATATATATATTGCGACGCGACTCGCGAAATTATTTCGCGAGCGACGGCAGACAGTCGCCTGCCCGCCGCGTCGACAAATTTCCGTCGGCTCCGGAACGCGCCACTAAAACATACGCGGTAGTTGGGCGCCAGGTGCGGAAAGGCCACACCACCTCGATAAACGCGAGAGTCGATAACTATCACGAAAATCGCGTGTCCCGGGACCGTCGGGACCGGTAGCTCCTCGGAGGTTAAAGTCAGAGACGGGATGGGTTAGGAGAGGTTGAAAACGATCCTACACATCTTCGGTAACAGTGCGTTTATTTATGGGACTCTTGCACGTCCCGGTAAGAAGCGCGATACAGTATACTAACGAAACGATAGTCGAGGTATGGTACCGCGCTCGCTACAATGCACAAAAAAAACCCGAGGGCGAGTCCCCCGGGTGAGCCTTATGACACGCGCGGCCGCTCCGCGGACGAGACACGGTACGAGACACTAAATCGGATAAGCGGACGAACTACGGAGCAGAGGAGTGGCCTTACAGTTTCGGTGACGGCCCTCAGGTCGGCTGCAGCGGTGGCGATGACGGTCTTTGTCCGGGTGGATCCTCCCTCTCGCTCTCTCTCTCTCTCTCTTTCTCTCTCTCTCTCTCTCTCTCTCTCTCTCTCTCTCTC
>NW_022639822.1:80150-80261 GCF_010583005.1 Odontomachus brunneus | reverse complement strand
TCTCTCTCTCTCTCTCTCTCTCTCTCTCTCTCTCTCTTTCTCTCTCTCACTTCTCCTCGCTCTAGTCCACTGCACTCCCGTACCACTCGTTCTCACCCTCTCTCTCTCTCT
>NW_022639822.1:76510-79957 GCF_010583005.1 Odontomachus brunneus | reverse complement strand
CTCTCTCTCTCTCTCTCTCTCTCTCTCTCTCTCTCTCTCTCTCTCTCTCTCTCTCACGATCGTTACCTTGGTATAGTGAGTCGCGTTGACGAAGCTGACAGCTCGCGGCGACGATCGCAGTAAGGCTGATCAGCTGTAGGCTCCGGGAGGATCGCGTATCCTCGCACATCCTCCTTCATCCCTTCTCTCCTCGTCCTACGATATTCGGCAGTAGGGAATCGGCAATTATCGGTGTTACCGTCTCGAGACGTTGTTGACTTCGCGGCTCATCTCGCTGTTTGTCTCGGCGCTCCCGTTTTTTTTTCCTAGGCTCTCGTGACGGCTACGTTCGCTAGAAGTAAACATCGCTGACAGAATACTACTTACTTGCAATACTGTTTCTTACTTCGGAATATTCTCGACAGTACGAAATTCACGAATATTGAGTGAGCGATAATCCGACCTAATGTAATACGAGATAATGAGAGAGCGATTCACCTGATATTGAGTGGTGTGGAGTTGCCGGTCGCTGCTTCCTCGTCCCTCGCTGTTCTCTGTTCCTCCAGTCTTGGTGGCCGGCCAGGGACGTCGGGGGGAAGGGGGGCACAAAGTTAGGGACGCGCTGACCTCCACATCTGCTCCGCTCGCAAAAGTCGCTTCCGATCTTTGTTCTAACGACGTTTACAAACAAACACACGCCGAAACGCGACATTCGAGAATACTCGCGAAAACCGTTAGCGACGCGATACACGAAAACTCACACAAATCCGGTACGATATTCTTGAGACAGGCGCCTCCACAGCCGCCACGTCACAATATATATTGCTACGGGAACTTCTTTATATCTATGTTATATGTAATTCACGTTTTGTATATTGGACTCGCTATTTTGAATCTTGCAGTCATGACTTCAGATTTGTCATCAACGGCCAAAACAACCTAGTATACATACGACTTATTCAAATTCCTTTTTTTTTGAGAAAAAACTATGAACTTTAAGGGTTAAGCGACTCATATTGATGAACTTCTTACATTACTTTATATATGTTTTATTTCTTATATTTTAATTTTATATTAATTTTTAGGAGATATAAAACTTTGTGAGTCAAAGGCTTCAGAAAGACAAGTCGAAGATGCTGTAAAAATATGGCTTAAACATTCTCCACAACGAATAAAAATTAGAAGCAAGATTGTTAAATAATCTATTTAAAAAACCGGAATTTATTTTTACCTTACTTAAGGTATGTGAATTATTTTAAATGTCAAAGTTATAAAATGATAAAAAGAAAGGAACAAGTAGGAAAACGCCAATTCTATCGACGTGTGGCATATAACGTTCAAACTGCTTTAAATGAGATATTTGTTAATTGTCACAATGAAAAGCAAGCTCAAAGTATTTTAGATATTAGAAGGGCTTTTTCATGTAATATAGACTATTTAAATGTAGAGAGTGTGAAAAATTCACAGAAATTATAGAATATTACATAAATTGCTTGTGATAGTAATGATAATGCATTTCCACTAAATTTAGATAATATACTTAACGACAACGATGACTATGTACATAACGTTTCACTTGATATGTCTGAAGAATTTCTTATTGATTCTCATGTAAACTGTCTATTTACAAGTAACTCAAAATCTGAAAACACATACGTTTTAGATTTGAAAACATCATTAACTCAATGGGTTTTTTATTTTAAAATTCCTCATGTTGCTGTTAATAGTCTCTTACGTATACTTGTTCCATTACATCCTGAGTTGCCTTTAGATAGTAGAACTTTGTTGAAGACACCAATTTCTACAGTTGTAAAACAAATGGACAATGGTGAATATTGTCATATTGGTATAGAATCTGAGTTAAAAAATGTTCTTTTAATACGATGTTTTCTAAATGATACAGTTGATTTAAGTTTTAATATTGATGGTGTGCCTTTATTTTCTAGTAGTAATATCCAGTTGTGACCAATCTCATGTTTGATAAAAAATATTAAAAGTAAACCATTTATTGTAGGTTTATTTTGTAGAACTGCTAAACCAAAACCACTGGAGGACTATTTACATGATTTTGTTGATGAACTTTCAAATTAAGTAAAATATGGATTTCAATTTAATAATAAAGTATATGTTATTAAGATTCACAGTATTATTTGTGATGCTCCTGCAAGAGCGTATATAAAATGTATTAAATCACATGGAGGATATCATGCATGTGATAAATGTACAGAAAACGGAGAATTTCATGGTAGGGTAGTATATCCAGGTATAAATACAAGTTTTCGTACAGATACATCTTTTTTTCTTTAAGAAGATAAAGAACATCACCTTGGCAATTCACCGTTATTAAAGTTAGGAATTGAAATCGTTTTTTCTTTCCCTATTGATTACATGCATAATGTATATTTAAGAGTAGTAAGAAAAATGTTATGTGTGTGGACGGGAATAAACCAAAGTACTAACATGAAAGCAAGATTACATAGTCGTTTTATAAATTTAATATCGGGTCATTTAATTTCATTAAAATCATTTGTAACTGTGGAATTTAATAGAAAACCTCGTGCTTTAAATGAATTGCAACGTTGAAAAGCTACTGAATTTAGAAGTTTCTTAATATATTTTGGTCCACTTATTTTAAAAGATACTCTTAACTTTGCTATGTATAAACATTTTCTATTATTGAATTGTGCAATAACAATACTTTTATCAAAAAAGTTAATTTTAAGTATTGGTCTTAATTTTACGCAAAATTTGTTAAATACTTTCGTAAGTCATAACAAAAAATTTATGGAGTTGAATTTCTTGTGTATAATGTACATGCACTCTCTATCATTTACCTAATGAAGTTCAAAAATATAGTCCTTTGGATATATTCTCCACATTTCCGTTCGAAAATTATTTTAGCGAAATTAAAACTTTGGTTAAGTCATCACATAAACCACTTCAACATATTTGTCGCAGACTAGATGAACTTTCATTTTCACATATACAGATAAATGAAGAACGCCAGCTAATTCATTTTATGCAGTATAGGTCAAGTCCATTACTTTATGAATAAAATTTGGAAATTTGTCAACAATACAAAAAATTAGCTTTCAAAGAATGTATGTTTTGTACAAGCAACTACTCTTTACTAGATTCGTATTTCCTTACTAAGGAAAATGAAGTTATTCAAATTAACAATATTATTTTAAATTCAAGAAATAAGACGTTTTTGTTAGAAAAGTAGTTCCAATCTTATGATTCCTTCTATACTTAACCTATCGATTCAAAATTATTAAATATTTATGTTCTAAATAAATTATCAGTACATTTAGAAATTTGGTCCATTGATAACATTATGGCTAAAGTTACGGTGTTTCCTTATGTAAACAAATGAGTGTGTTCTCCGATAATTCATAGTAATACTTAATTTCTGTTAAACATTTCTTTCTGTGTAACTATCTTCCTTTTTTTTTTTTTTTTTTTTTT
>NW_022639822.1:76037-76162 GCF_010583005.1 Odontomachus brunneus | reverse complement strand
TCCGAGGGAGGGTAACCCCCTCGGACCTCCTGGCCGATGTACGGGGGGGAGAGCAGGGAGGTGGCTGAGTCCTCAGTCGTCCCTCTCCCCCCGCCCCCGTCATATGGGGTCAACCAACCCCCCCC
>NW_022639822.1:72640-75946 GCF_010583005.1 Odontomachus brunneus | reverse complement strand
CGACGAGTCGGGGGGCGGTGCCCCGGGACCCCTCGCTCTCCCTCTCCTCCTCTGCCTTTTAGGGCCATGCGTGGGGTCCCCCATCTCCTCCCTTTCTCGCTCCCTCTCCTCCTTTTCGGACATGACGTCCGAACAAAAGGAGGAGAGGGCTTGCCACCTCTCCTCACTGCCGACGATAGCGCGGACTGTCGCCGGCAGTGAGAGATCTCCCCCTATTTCCGCCCTCAGCACACGACGTTGGCCCGCCCATGCAGGACAGTCCCGCAGGGTATGAGCCACCGTGTCCGGGGCGGAGTTGCAGGCGCGGCACCGTGCCGCGTCTTCACGCCCTATCTTGTGCAGGTACTCACCGAAACATCCATGTCCGGTGAGTACCTGCGTCACCCAGAAGGTGAGACCCCTGCAACTATCCAGCCAGCCATCGAAGACTGGCCGGATAGCCCTGACGGTCTCGTTTTCTGACTCCGCCAAGTGGCGTTGCCACTTGATCAGAAGAGACCGCCAGGCCTGGTGCTTCATCATCTTGACCGCCCTGTCTCTCACGCGTGATGCCCCGACACGGACCCCCTGGCGGATGTCGCGTGTACGACGATATGTCTCGTCGTACATCTCCGCCAGGAGATCAAACGGGGGCACCCCCGCGAGGAGATGCGCCGACTCCGCCGAAGTGGTCTTGTAAGCTCGCGCCACCCTCTGGGCAATGTGTCTCCCCATTTGCAGAAGAGCTCTTCTGTTATGGGGAGACGCCCGGAGGTCGCGAGCCCAGACCGGAGCCCCATACAGGGTCATCGATCTGACCACTCCGACATAAAGTCGGCGGGACACATCCCTTGGCCCCCCGTTATTCGGCAGCAGCCGGCCAAGGGCCAATGCTGCTCCCTTTATACGGGGGGCCAGGCGATCAAAATGATCTTTGAAGCACCAGGTGCTGTCCAGGATGAGACCCAGATACTTCATCCGGGTCCCGATCCTGATGGACGTCTCACCTATTCTGAGTTGGGTCATCAGGCGGGGCACCCGTCGCCGAGGCGCGTGAAACCACAGCGCCTCGGTTTTCGAGAGCTCCACCCTCAGACCCAGGGCGTTGATACGCGACACGACGTGCCGCGCGCCCACCACGGCTCGAGCGTGTGCTCGAACCCAGTCCGCCCCCGTGGCGAGCAGAAGTGTGTCATCGGCGTAACACACAACGCTCACACACGGGGGCATGACGGCCTGCAGGACCGCATTATAGCCGATGTTCCACAGCAGCGGGCCCAAAACAGACCCCTGTGGAACACCGGCCGAGACCCTCCGTCGGTGTAGGTCTTCTTTGCCTAGGCATAAGACCCACCTGTCCCTCAGGTAGTCGCCAATGATCCGGCGGAGATAAGGAGGCACCTCGTGTGCTCGAAGTGCCTCCCTTATCCCCTCCCACGGTAGAGTGATCAAAAGATACAGCGAGCGCCACTCCACCGCGGGAGACAACCCGTTCCGCGAGGGAGCGAACGCGGTTGATGGCGTCAACCGTTGACCGCCCCTCGCGGAAGCCGTACTGGCACTCCGCCAGATCAGGCCCCTTTCGGGACAGGTGATCGACGAGGCGATTCGCGATAACTCTCTCAAAGAGTTTCGCCACCTCGTCGATCAGGCAAATCGGCCTGTACGCGGAGGGTGAGTCCGCAGGCCGCCCCTCCTTAGGAAGGAGGACCAGGCGGGCCTCCTTCCATGTGCGGGGAAACACCCCTCTTTCCAGGCAGGCGCTGAAGAGCTTGCACAGCCTTGGACCGCACGCGCTGTACGCCAAGCACCAGACATTGCCGTGAAGTCCGTCGGGACCCGGGGCGGTGTCCCGGAGTCCCATCCTCCTCACGGCACGATCAAGTTCCTGTTTTTGGACCCCCATCTCCTCCGACCACTCGTGGTCATACCGTTCCGGGGGGCGCTCGAGCTCCTCCGGGCATTCCGGAAAGAGTTTGTCGATTACGCCCCCCAGGAACTGAGGGTCCAGAGACTCTGTGAGCGAAGGCGCCTAGGTGCAGAGTTTCTTCCGCACCATTCTGTAGGGACGCCCCCATGGATCTCTGTCCAGAGTCTCCAGGAACCTTCTCCAAGCCCGGTGCTTGGCCTCTCCTATGGCCTCGGTGAGGATTTTCCGCTGGGCGCGGTACTCCTCACCGAGTGTCACCGTCTCCGTCGTATCGGACCCGCCGCTTAACCTACGGCGGGCGTCGGTGTACCGGCGACGTGCGCGATTGCACTGAGTCCGGAGAGTTTCGATCCCCGGACTCCACCAGTACACCGAACGACGCGGGGGAGGCTTGTTCCCCATCCGGGGCATCCCTACGTCCGAGACATCCGTCATGATGCCTCGGAGGGAAGCCGCCTCCTCCTCCACGTCCCGACAAGGTCCGTCATCCTCGACGGACCAAGTTACGACGGCGACGGCTGCCAACAGCGCGTCACGGTCCAGCTTCTTCAGCGCCCACCTGGGTGAGCTGCCCTCTGGGCGGACTTGGTGACTGGGGGCTCCGCCGGGCGAGGAGAGCATCATCCGGATATACCGGTGATTGGATAGGCTCTCCTCGTCCAGGACCCCCCAATTTGTTACCGTGTCGGCGGCCTCAGGTGTCGCGAACGACAAGTCCACGTTGGACTTTCCCTGAGGCCGCACGCACGTGGGCTCGGAGCCGCGATTGAGTACGCGTAGCCCCGAGCCCTCCGCCCATGTCCCAAGGATCCGCCCGCGCACGTTATCCCCGGGGCTCCCCCAAGCCGTAGACTTGGCATTGAAGTCCCCGAGGACGAAGATCCTGGGGTTGCGACATTGGACCAAGAAGGTCCGCAGTCCCCCCAGGAGTCCTTCGTACGCGTGACGGTCCCATTTGGGACTGAGGTAGCAGCTCACAAAGGTGGTGTCTCCCCAGTTCGCCGCCGCCCAGCCGACTCCAGCGGCCAGGCTCTCAAACCGGAGGCCAGGGGTCTCCCTCCTCCATATGATAGCCGCGGAGCCGCACTTGCTGCTGACCGCGTCATGCGGCAAGTAATAAGGCTCCGCGACTATCGCCAGGTCAACCCCCCACTGCGCGAGATTGGCGACCATAAGGTCTTGCGCACTCGCACAGTGGTTGAGGTTGACCTGGATCACCTTTGGCCCAGTGGTGGCGGGAACACCCGCCATCACTAGGCCTTATCTGATGGGCCTCCCCTGGCCCCCGCCTTCCTCTTTGTCGAAGAGGAAACCACTTCCGTGGCCTTCCTCTTTCCGCCCTGCTGCTCGGGCTTCTTACTCGGCTGGGACTTAGGCTCTGTCCCAGCCGAGGCTTT
>NW_022639822.1:72035-72590 GCF_010583005.1 Odontomachus brunneus | reverse complement strand
GCCATCACTAGGCCTTATCTGATGGGCCTCCCCTGGCCCCCGCCTTCCTCTTTGTCGAAGAGGAAGCCACTTCCGTGGCCTTCCTCTTTCCGCCCTGCTGCTCGGGCTTCTTACTCGGCTGGGACTTAGGCTCTGTCCCAGCCGAGGCTTTCCCCTCAGCCCCTTTCGTTTCCACCTGGGCTCTTCCCCCAGCTCCCCCCTTTTAACCCCCTTTTTTGCTGGGGCACACGAAGGTGCACCCAGCCGGTTGTTGCTCGGCCTCCCCAGGTCCGTGCACAACGGACACTTAGGGGAGGCCGAGCACGTTGCCGCGCGGTGGCCACATTCCCCGCAGCGATAACACTTATCGCTGCGGTCCACCGCGCTTGTGCACTGCTGCCTGGGGTGCCCGATCTCCAGGCAGCGGTAGCACTGCATCGGGCGGGTGCTGAGGACTTCCGCCCTGACCAGCATCCACCCGATGCATAGCTTGCGCCCCTCCGAGGCAGCGGCCAGTCTTCTGGCCGCCGCAAGTGGGACTTGGCACCAGACGGTCCCAAATCCCGAGGGGGCACA
>NW_022639822.1:71591-72025 GCF_010583005.1 Odontomachus brunneus | reverse complement strand
CTGGCCGCCGCAAGTGGGACTTGGCACCAGACGGTCCCAAGTCCCGAGGGGGCACGTCGGATCTCCCCGACGCGCAGATCCCCTTCGGGGCATCCTCCCGTTCCCACAAGAGCGGCGATGACCTCGCCGCTCCTTGTGCCATCGGCCAGGCCCGACACGCGCATCTCCACGCGTTTCGTGGGCCTGGCCACTTTGGCGCCCGTGCCCTCGAGGCAAGTGCGCATCAGGGCGGCCAATTTGTCCGCCCTGTCTGCACCCCCCTCCCCAGGGACCTCCACCAGGAGGGCCCCGGTGGCAGCGTACTTGGGCCTTAAGCCTTTGATGCCCAAGGCCGAGATATCTAACTCGGCTTTGACTTTTGTCATGGCCCGATCGAGGGTCCATTCACACCCCTCCGGAATGGTCAGCGTGATCGCCGACGCCGGAGAGGTGCG
>NW_022639822.1:70998-71581 GCF_010583005.1 Odontomachus brunneus | reverse complement strand
TCCCGAGGGGGCACGTCGGATCTCCCCGACGCGCAGATCCCCTTCGGGGCATCCTCCCGTTCCCACAAGAGCGGCGATGACCTCGCCGCTCCTTGTGCCATCGGCCAGGCCCGACACGCGCATCTCCACGCGTTTCGTGGGCCTGGCCACTTTGGCGCCCGTGCCCTCGAGGCAAGTGCGCATCAGGGCGGCCAATTTGTCCGCCCTGTCTGCACCCCCCTCCCCAGGGACCTCCACCAGGAGGGCCCCGGTGGCAGCGTACTTGGGCCTTAAGCCCTTGATGCCCAAGGCCGAGATATCTATCTCGGCCTTGACTTTTGTCATGGCCCGATCGAGGGTCCATTCACACCCCTCCGGAATGGTCAGCGTGATCGCCGACGCCGGAGAGGTGCGAGGGAGATTCACCCTCGACCGGGACTTTGGCCCCCCCTTACCTGCTCCCTTCAGGGCCTCTCCCTTGCCTTTCTGGGTTTGGGAGGGAGCCTGGGGGGCCTTCTTGGCCGCCTCCTCCTTGGCCGCCGTCCTCTTGGCCTTGCGGCCCAGGACCCTCGTCCATGTCTCCGCCGTTTGGGCCGGGGAGCCG
>NW_022639822.1:69626-70897 GCF_010583005.1 Odontomachus brunneus | reverse complement strand
CCTTACCTGCCCCCTTCAAGGCCCCTCCCTTGCCCTTCTGGGTTTGGGAGGGAGCCTGGGGGGCCTTCTTGGCCGCCTCCTCCTTGGCCGCCGTCCTCTTGGCCTTGCGGCCCAGGACCCTCGTCCATGTCTCCGCTGTTTGGGCCGGGGAGCCGGACGAAGGCTGTGCCGCAACAGCCGCCACCTCCTTGGCAGGCTGAGGTGAAGTCTTCTTCGCCGACGCACTTCGCCGACGCGGGTCCGCCTTTGCGGCCCTCTCCAGGGACCTCTTGTCCCGGGCCGTCGTTGCCTCCGGGTTGATCGAGGCAGAGGCACCCCTTCGGAGGACGACGCCTATGCGCGCCGCCTCCTCCTTGAGTCGCCTCTCCTCGATCTCCTCCACCGCCATTTTGATGGCGAGGCGTTTTTTGCGAGACTTTTCGTTCGCCCGACCCCGACGAACCTGCCGGTGTTCGCAGTGTTCTTCGCCTTGCGGCCTCGTTTGTCATGGACTGGTGTTGCCTCATCCTTCGATGACTCGGCAACTACCAGTTCTCCCTCCGTTTGTCCCGATGTCGATGGAACCTCCTCACTATTGACGCCGAGGGACGGGGTGTCCTCCATCGGTCCGAAGACCTCCTCATCGTCAAGGTCGACGAGCGTAGAGGCATTAGAGGTGCGCGACCTCGGCCTGGCCTCCCGCTCCGACCTGCTCCTCTCCTCTTCCTCCGCGGCCTTCTTCTTGAAGGACTTGGGCCCTGGGCGATGCCTCACCGAGCCCTCCTCCCCTGCCGCCCTCCCCACTGCTACAACAGTGGGGGAACTTGGGTCCGATGTTCGACCCCCTCCTGCTGACGTTCCAGGTCGCGCACGCGCGATCTGGTTTGTGCAGCCACCCTCTCCCAGGCCATCCTCCATGAGGATGCCTGCATCTCCCCTCTCCCTCTCGCCTACTACGTCTTGGTTTAAATTTAAATGTTCCATATTTGGTCCCACGAGTATGGCGAGAAATGATGACCATCCGCGCAGAGCTCCCTGTACACGGACTAGGCTAATACTACCGGGGAAGCGCCAGGTACCCCGGAGATGGTGGACCGCTAATGACCGGTTAACCTGCCGGCCATCCATCCCGTCGCCGCGGCCCGAAACTTGGGATTAGGGGGGTTTTTATAGAGGACCCCGCCCTCGCAGCCCAGGCGGCTAAGCCAAGGCCCTCGTTCCCCCGGAGATCGTCATAGACATGACATAACGACCCCGGGGGTTTACGATGTGAGCACAGGTCCGACGTTGGT
>NW_022639822.1:65867-69602 GCF_010583005.1 Odontomachus brunneus | reverse complement strand
CTCGCAGCCCAGGCGGTTAAGCCAAGGCCCTCGTTCCCCCGGAGATCGTCATAGACATGACATAACGACCCCGGGGGTTTACGATGTGAGCATAGGTCCGACGTTGGTTGGACCACCGCTGTAGGGGTCCTGGCAAATGCCACGCCGAACCCTGAGATACCCCGTGCGCAGCTGCCCACACGGGGGGGCCATCACGGCCGATCACGCCGCAGGATGCGGTCGTGGCCAGGAGGAGTCGCAGGGTTGCCGGGGTGCGGCACCTCTCCGCAGAATGTGGGGAGGGCCAATGTACCGGTCCCTACGACTCCACCTCCCGTCCCGCCGGCCCGGAGAGAATCTCCGGGTAGCTCCGACGGGAAGGTCATCCCAGGGTGCGCGACCCCAACCTCGGAATATGTCCGAGCGGCCCGCGCACCCCTCCACCCCCCGCGAACCGTGAGGTAACGCCTCCGGTGTGCAGTCGCGGGTGTGGGTACCTCTCCCCGCTCGAACGCAGGACTACTCCTACGCTGAGCGGATTGAGGGCAACCCGCTCTCTCGGCAGAATGCCTTGAGAGTCGGGTTCTTCTCCTTGTCCCCCGGGAGGAGTGCTCTCCCCATCCCGGAGCGGAGGCCCCCCCAACCCCGAAACCCCACCCCGATGGCTGGTGGTGGAGCAAGCTCCACCTAACGGCCCAAGCCGGCCGGGCGATTGGAGTCAGGGCCGCCTACCCCTACCAGCGATTGGGCCCATCGGCCCTGTGGGAGTCGCCGGGCTCCCCTGCAGTAGAGGGATTTACGTCCCTCTCTAGCAACCGCGGGGCTGCAGCCCACCGCGGTCCAGTTTTCTGTGGGGGTTTTCCTTCCCCGTTGCCGCCGTTCGCCAGCGATCCTCAGGTAGGGGCCTCCCTTTCGGCCGAAACCGAAAGGTACTGCCGCCGAGCCTTCACCGGATCGCCGGTACCCCTCCACCACGGTAAGGTGGCGGCATGGAGGGGGTAACTATCTTCCTAGTATAGCTTTATCTTACTACTTATATGTTATATACTTTATATCATTTTTTATATCATATTTTATATCATATTTTATATCATTTTTATTTCTTATGTTTGTACTGGATTAGTGTTTATTGCGAATTTTATACATTTTATTTTTTATCATACATGTGCAATAATAACGCGCAATGCATATTTTATTATTAACAAATGGATAATATAGTTACGGAAATATACGGGTATATTAATATTACCCAGACAGCATACGACGTCCTATGGACGTCCAATTTTGGTTTTTATTTAGTCCCAACGTCCATGGATCTAATATGAACGTTTTAATTATATACATTAGTGGATATACAAAATACGTTGACTTTTGCACGTTTTAAAAACGTCCATATTATATATTTCTAAGGAACATATGTTGAGTTAGCTTATGCCTTCATTTATCAATAGTATAAGCCGGTTTCATCAACACGAATAAATTTAAACAATCGATTAAATTTATCTTCTTTATTGGAATAATTGTATCTGTCAAACGATGATGTGATTGGTTAGTTTCATCGAAAAAGTTATCATTACGAGTTTTTGAAAATTGTGAACAAATTAACCCCTCAATTTGCATTATTAATAAGAAACCCAACTAGCAAAACAATAAAAACATTTAAATATTTAAAAAACATTTTTTAAAACGTTAAAAATAAAGGGATAAGTTCACATTTTTCATTAAAAAAACTTTTTTAAAAAATGTTTAAAAACATGTTTCGTTTTTTAATATTTAATAGAAGTTTGACATTCATTAAATATTAAAAAAAATATAACATTTTCTCAATCCGTTAAGGAATACATTTTTCAGTGAAAAAAAGGAATTTATCCAGACAGTACACAATATTTATGATAAAGATTTATAAATATTTAGGTCAAATTATTTTTTTTTTTAATTATATAAATATTTTAAAAATATTTCTATACATAAAGAAAAAAGTATCAAAATCTTTATTCAAAATATTATTAAAATATAAGCTAAATATTTTATACAATATTTATAGTAAACAAAAAATAAATATTTGTAGTAATATTTTGTAAATAATTCTATAAATAGTATACATAAAAAATAAATGTAATTATTTATAATTATTAAATTAATGAAAATATAAAATCGAAATTTAAATTGGTAATACTAAAAAAATTAATATACTGAAAAAATTCTTTTTCTAAATCAAAGAAATATATTTTGTTAAATATAATTTCTTAACTTAAAAATTTTTTTAAAAAATTTTATTTATTAGATTTTAGAAAATAGGTAATAAATATAAAGTAATATTTTTTTTAATTTGTGAAATGAGCTGTAAAATTATAAATTTCTAGAAAAAAAAAACTTTTTTACAAGAAAAAAATTAGTTTTTTTATGTAAAAATTATGTTTAAATAAATATTTGCTTGTTTTAAAAGTAAATAAAATACAAGTAAATCATTTTATAAATGTAAATAAATTATTTTCTAATATTAAAAGTATTTTTTTTATGTTTCAAGTTAAAGTTTCTTTTATTATCAGAGAAGGATTTGTTTAAATTTACCAAATAATTTATTTGTATTTTATTTACTTTTGAAACAAGTAAATATTTTTTAAATATATTTTTTACATACTTTTCAAACATACATTTTGCATTTAAAACATTTCTATTCTCTTCTTTTAAATAAATCATTTGTTTTCATATGAATATACCATATGTACACAATACAAAGCGTCTTTTAGTCAACGTCGTTCAGTTAGCGTCTTTAATAGTGGCGTAGTAGGGTAAGGTGAACGACTCAAAAACCAAAGGTCTCAAGTTCGAATCTTGGCAATGATAAGCAAATTTTCGAAGTAAAATTTAACTTGAATTAAATTACGTGTAAAACAATATAAAGTGAAAACTAAGAACATATGTATATATGTTAAAAATTTAAGAAAAGTTCAGAAAAGAGAAAAAGTATATAAATATATATATTTTAATAAATAGGTATTTTTATTATATTTATGATAAATATTTATATGATCTATTGAAGCTAAGGTCATTAAAATATGTATGAAATATTTTGGTAAATATTTATAAAATATTCAAATAAATCTCACAAATATTTTGTAAATATTTTATAAATATTTTGTGCTGTCTGGGTATCTCATTATTTTTAACGTTTTTAGAAATACTTTTTCAAATGTCTTTTAAATATTCTTTTGGTGGTTAGGAACATTCAGTATTCAAAATTACAAACATTCTATTTTCGTTTTAAGAACGTGCAGTTTTAGTCCGATGGGTCCTTAAGGGGGGAAATCCAATTAGAACTTTCAAAAAATCGAATTTTTTTTTTTGCATAAAATGTTTATTTAACATTGTAAGAATATGTTCCCAACGTTTTAAATCGAAATTCGCAGCCGTTCGGAAGTTATGGCCTCCGAGCGCAACAAATCTCTTGAGCAGCGTCGAGGCTCTAATAGCACGCAGCAGGTATACTCACCCGGAGCGGGGATTTTACCTTTCAGGGCTGCGATCCAAAACGTATAGAGATGTAATTATAGTTTTACTGTAGGTTTTGGAACGCACCCCTGGTAGATGGCTTTTATTTCTATTGTTACGTTTAGTCGAAACCGTTGGGTCCGTTGGCGCTGGCATCGAGCAGAACCGGTTTTCAGTTTAGCTCCGAAGTTCGGCCTGTACAAAACGACAGTGCAAATTCGAAATGTCCTATCCGAAAGGCACACACGCCGAACCAAAACAATC
>NW_022639822.1:63855-64795 GCF_010583005.1 Odontomachus brunneus | reverse complement strand
ATAATAAAAAATCACTTATTTATTGCAAAAATTGTGCAGAGAAAACGTCAAAAAATGGAAATTTATTTTCATAAGCGTTTCATATTCAAAATTTTTGACTTTTTTCAATTTTTTTAGGTTCAATTACGAATTATGGGTATAAATAATAAGAATTTTTTCGCTGCCTGTTATAGGATCAATATCACGGACGCCATTTGTCCAGCAGCTGAGCAACTCGCACGCGTACCTGCCAAATGGGATGCTTCATATGTCCGCCATTTTTAAATATTTTTGGAAAAAAAAATACGTATGGACAGTCCAAAACATATATAAATAAATGTTTAAGTTTGAAAAATATAGAAAAATTCTTTCTCCTACAAAAAAATTCTTGAAAATAGCTTATTTTTCCTCGTTCTAATTGGATTTCCCCCCTTAATTCGGATGTCTTTTGAACATCCATATAAGTAACAACGGATGTTTTTGAAATGTCCTAAAAACATCCGTTGTTGAACATGTTTGTGGATCTGATATGGACGTTTTAAACATGTCTACGATGTTCAGTACGTACGTTTTTAATACGTTCTTAAAACGTCTTTGTGTTGTCTGGGTAGATAGTTAAAAATAATTATATTTTGTTATAAACATTGTAAAAGTTGTAAAAAATTATTAAATAAATACATTTATATCATTTTATGTTTTTATTATTGAGATTTATATATACAGGGTCATCGAAAAGTATCGGACCCCCCTAATATCTTCAGTTAGAATGCATTTTGGAGAAAACGTCTAATAGCAAAGTTGTATGGTTTCAAGCGGGGAGTAAGATGATAACCTTGACTTTGACCTTGATCATGTTCTTCAAGATCATTTCAAGGTCAACCTTATTTTTTTAAATGGAACCCCCTGCATTTTATTGCATATTCTTATAGATTATCTCGAAAGCTTTCCAAAACGCTAGAAC
>NW_022639822.1:61357-63845 GCF_010583005.1 Odontomachus brunneus | reverse complement strand
AAGTATCGGACCCCCCTAATATCTTCAGTTAGAATGCATTTTGGAGAAAACGTCTAATAGCAAAGTTGTATGGTTTCAAGCGGGGAGTAAGATGATAACCTTGACTTTGACCTTGATCATGTTCTTCAAGATCATTTCAAGGTCAACCTTATTTTTTTAAATGGAACCCCCTGCATTTTATTGCATATTCTTATAGATTATCTCGAAAGCTTTCCAAAACGCTAGAACAAAATATTTTTTCATTAAGTACTTTTTGAATTATAAAGGTTTGAAGTTAACAATTTTTTGACACAAAATGTAAAATATCTTGTAAAATATTATTTAGTTTTCAGTAATCATAACCTTAATACTTTTGTGCGCGGAATAATGAAACCAATTAATTGGTTTAAAGAAAATACATTAATCGAAAAGTGTTGGATCCCCCTAATATTTTCAGTAAGAATGCATTTTAGAAAAATGTCTAACAGCAAAGTTGTACGGCTTCAAGCGGTGATGCTAGTAGGTTACGGCGAAATACTGCCCGAAAGTGATCGCGAGAAACTGCTTGAATGCGTGATGTCCGAAGGCGTTAGCGGGAATCTGCCTGAAAGCGTTGGCGAGGCCGATTTTTATTCTCTCACTCTCGCAGGCACCAATGTACGAGCTCTCGAGCAAACAATACGGATCACAGATTTTAATCTTTGATGCACTGCTGTCTTCTTCTTAGAGAGCAGCAGTCACCTCGTGGACGAAAACAAACAACCCCAAAAATTTTTTCTGTAACAAAAGAAGCCATTGCGCTTCAATTGATTGTCCCAAACATCTTCATTTTGATTCCAATATCCCAGACATTTTTCGTAAATATTATTAATTGATTTTTAGATTTTCAGTTGCTCAACGAGCTTTTTGCTAGTGCTGGTTGAAATAAACAAATCGATAGTTGGGCCAACACTTAATAAATAGTATTTTTCTCTATTTAATTATTTAGATCAATTTCCTATCACTTATCTGATTAATTCTTCTTTACTCTAATTAAGAATGGTGGAGCTTTCTGAAAAAGATCGAATAACACTGTTAATGATGCGAGGATGGAGAGATCAACAAAGAGGTATAAAACAGTAACTCGATTATTTAATGAAAATTTTCGGAATGAAAATAATAGGCCTCTAAAAGTACTGTAATCCGTACTATTCAACGTTTCGAGGATTGGTAGCGTTAAAAGCCGCCCAAGATCTGCTAGACGTAAAACAGCAACAAATAATGATAAGGCATTAGATGTTTTACAGTCTTTCGTTGAAAATCCCCATATTTTCATCAATCGCGTTGCACAAGAACACGAAGTCGGTCATGCATCTGTCAGTAAAATTTTGAAATTGAATAAATGGCATCCATTCAAACTCCATGTGTGCCAAGAGTTGTCCGAAGACGATTTTGATAGACGCATCGAATTTTGTGATCTTATGATGGAGATGATTGTTGACGATCCTCTATTACTTAATAATATTGTTTTCTCTGATGAAGCAACATTTGAACTGACTGGAAATGTAAATAGACACAATTGTAGATACTGGAGTGACGTTAATCCTCACTGGAAAAGAGACAATCATACCCAATATCCACAAAAAGTTAACGTATGGGCTGGTATTCTTAATGGTAGACCAGTTGGCCCTTTCTTCATTGAAGGCAATTTGACAGCACAGGTATACACAGTCATGCTTCGCGAACAAATTGTTCCAGCTATTCGAGACATAGCTGGTGGAAATATGGATGAAATTTATTTCCAACAGGATGGAGCTCCACCTCATTATGGTGTCATTGTCCGTCAATATTTGAATAAGGTCTTTCAGGACAGGTGGATAGGGCGAAGGGGTCATATTGAGTGACCACCTCGGTCTTTGGACTTGACCCCACTTGACTTTTTTTTGTGGGGTTATTTGAAAAGTAAAGTTTATGCCACCAAGCCTCAAGATTTAGATGATTTAAGAGGGAGAATAACTCGAGAGATAGAACTAATACCGCCGGAATGCAGTTTCAGCTGTTTATAACAGATTGGCACATTTCCAGGCTCTTAAAGGCCAACAATTTGAACATTTGTTGTGAATTGTTTGGTACAATTGAACATTTTGCCCAAGCTGACCAATTGGAATGAAATTCGCTTTAACTGGCCGGACCCACACGCCACTCTGGCCTTAACTAGCCGGACCCACACGCCATTCTTGCCTTAACTGGCCAGACCCACACGCCACTCTTGCCTTAACTGGCCGGACCCACACGCCACTCTTGCTTTAACTGGCCGGACCCACACGCCACTTACAAATTGTTAACTTCAAACCTTTATAACTCAAAAAGTACTTAATGCAAAAATATTTTATTCTACCGTTTTGGAAAGCTCTCGAGATAAGCTATAAGAATATGCAATAAAATGTAGGGGGTTCCATTTAAAAAAATAAGGTTGACCTTGAAATGACCTTGAAGGACATGGTCAAGGTCAAAGCTAAAGTCATCACTC
>NW_022639822.1:60475-61347 GCF_010583005.1 Odontomachus brunneus | reverse complement strand
ATATATATATATATATATATATATATATATATATATATTGCAACGACTTTTATTATTACTTAGGCGGACAGTTCCCTATCCGCCGCGTCGGCAAACCTCCGCGATTCCCGAATCTCACCTCGTTAGCACGAACGCGAAGTTGGGCGCCAGGTGCGGTAAATCCGCACCTCCTTACCAATTATGCACCACCAAAATCAGACTCGAGAATCATCACTCATCGATAGATCGGGAACTTCACGGGACCGGTAGCTCTCTTTTAATTTGAGTCGGAGGAGGGATGGGTTTTATCGTTTGAGGGCGGAAGGCCGAGGGAAGACGCAATCGTACTTTCGACAAAGATCTTTATACACGTTCCGATACACGCACCTCAAGTGCGGTTTTCAATATTTAGCACGCGTCGATACGTTAGACGATCTTACTCGCCCCTGCTCGGGTTTCTCGTATGATTTTCGCGCGACCACTCCGCATGCAACATTCCCGGTACGACAATTTTACTAAGATAATTCGCAACCAAATGGGAGGTCTTACAAGAGGTCGGGCTCTTCCTCGCCTCCACTCCGGGCCTGCAGTCTCGTACGCTGGTGGTCGCCTCAATCCCTGCTACTGCCGCTCCGTGGACGTATACCGTAGCTAGCTCGGATCGGGTATCGGTCACTTGCCGCCGAGATTTCCCGCGATAAGAGTTCGTCCTCGATAGAACACGATAACGAGATGGCCGCGAAAAAGTCTGGATTCCGGTCACTAAGCTCTGGTTTCGCCAAATTCGATTGCGAACAAGTCCCTCTTCTCCACTCTGCTCTCGTTTTTGTTCTTTTTTCGGCTAGTCTCCCTCTCCCTCTCCCTCTCTCTCCCTCCCTCTCCCTCTCCCTCTC
>NW_022639822.1:58825-60286 GCF_010583005.1 Odontomachus brunneus | reverse complement strand
CTCTCCATCTCCCTCTCCCTCTCCCTCTCTCTCTCTCTCTCTCTCTCTCTCTACCTCCTCCCTCTCTCTTTCAGCCCTCTCTATCTCTCCTCTCTTTTTCTCTCTCTCTCTCTATTTTTCTTTCTCTATCCTGCCTCGCCGGGATCTCATTGTTTCCGCGGCACCTGCTTGGTTGTCGGTCGTCGTCAGGGGTGCGTTCGAGAACGTCACTCTAGTTGAAATCTTGTCGAAATGGAGTGGGGGCATAGTGCGTCGCCTGTGTGTCTTAGTTCTCGAACGATATAGTGTGAAAATATTAACCTTGTTGCACTCCCTGTCATAGTATAAATATCAATTAATACCTTATTGTACAAAACGACGATAACTACATTTTTAACTGGTAAGAATTTAAGATATTAACTATATGCAATTACATAAAGCTAACTCGTTTACATAAATATTTATGATTATGATTTTTTTCGTCATTATTTATATAAAAAAATTTTAACCATAACCTAATTTAATTATTTAACATATATATTTTAATTTATTTTCAGTTTAGTATTAAATTATTAAAAACGGATATGGCACAAAGGAAAAAAATTACAATTCTCAGTATCAACATACTAAAAAAAATTTTTGATGATATAATAACAAATTTAGATTCTGAAAGCGAATTGGATAATGAAATTGAAAAGGCAATTATCATTAATATGAAATCTAAAACAAGACCTAGGAAACGAAAAATTCCAAGATGCCGTAATTATTTTAAAGAAATTGTACCCAGATATTCATGTAAAGAATTTCAAATGCACTTTAGAATGCCACCACAGGCTTTCGAAATTTTATGAAGCTTTCAAAGAATTATTCCAATCCTAAGAGAAAATTATCATACAGGTCAACCTCTAAAAAATGTAGAGAAACAAATATTATCTGTTATTTGGTTGCTAGCAACACCAGATTCGTACAGGTGAGTGAATTAATATTTCTATATTTTTCAATAAGTTTAATAAGTTATTTTAATTTAACATAAATTAGGTATTTGTGTCTGTAATAAATATTTTAAAGACAATTTTCTTTATAGATCTGTGGGAACTAAATTTGATTTAGGCAAATCTTCTTTAGCAGATGCTTTTGTTAGAATTATACGAGCAATTTGTAGAATTTCATCGGATGTCATACAATGGCCACGTGGAGAAAAAGTTGATACTGTTAAAAACAAACTTAAATTATTTGCTGGCATAGAAAACGTTATTGGTGCTATAGATGGCACTTACATTCCTATAAAAGCTCCAAAAATAGATGCTGAAATGTACAATACAAGAAAATGTTTTTATGCATATACTTTGCAGGGTATTTCAGAACCAAGCTTAAAATTTACTGATGCATTTATAGGATACCCTGGTTCAGTTAGTGATAGGAGAATATTTACGCAATCGAATATCTATAAAAATATAGAATTAAACCCTGATCATTATTTTC
>NW_022639822.1:43273-58754 GCF_010583005.1 Odontomachus brunneus | reverse complement strand
AAAAAAAAAGTAAATATTTATTATAAAAATTGCTTGAAGTAACGTTGTAACTTTTTATATTGAACATTAATGTGACATCATTTGAGCGTTAATGCAAATCCGTTTGTATAACTAATTATATAGTTTTTGCATTAACAATAACAAATAATTATAATATAGTCATTTGTATTAACAATTAAATAAAAATTGTCATTTTTTAAATAAATCTATTTTTTATATAAGTAATGCTATTAAATTAGATCTATGGATACATATTTTACTAAAAAAAAACTTGTCATTTGTAATTAATAACATAGAAACTTTACATTGGAATGTCAAATATTAACTACTCAAAAACTAAAATCTTTTTTAATATTTTGCGACTAGTTGAAATATCTTTAGTGATATTAAATTTAATGTAAGTTTAGTTTACATATTTCGTATTCATACTTTATATTTTTTACGAACATTGTTAAGAATATGTAACAATTGTTACAAAATAATAACTAGAATAGTGTGAAGTAAAATACAACATAAAAGAAATTGTATTATGAGTCTGATTTGCAATAATTAATCTTTTTCTTAACAAAAAATGTCGAATTTAAAGATAAGAACTTATAAAGATTGGTTTTACATGTTATAATTTATCTATTAACTTTGTCATTAATTTTTCATAAGCACTGATAGCTTTTGCTGCTACATCCATTTTTTCACAATGCCTGCGTTCTCTTGCGTTTTCTTTTTCTTCATCCTTCTTTGAAAAATATTCTTTCCATCCTTCTAGTTCTTTATCAAGTCTTGAAATTTTCTTTTTTTTTTCTTTCAGGTTCTTCACTTTTATCCGTACTATCGCTTTGAACATTGACTTGTAATTCAGAAGATGATGCAATGGCAAGTGGTTTTACGGAAGGTTTTGAACCAAATATTTCGTCAAATTCTACAAAATAATCAAATACAATTGGACTTTCACCTGTGCTTTTATTACCCATATTGTCTTTTTTCTTCATATAACGTTGTTTTAAATATTTAAATTTATTTTCTAATTGGACTCTTGTACAATGAAAACCTCTTTCATTAATTTGTTTTGTTATTTTATTCCAAACTTGTTCATTTTTAATAGAAGTATTTTTAAAATCTTTGTAATTCTCTTTAAATAATTCAATGAGCGATAATATTGCATTTCTACTCCATTTTCCAACAGTAGCACAATTTTTTTTATTTCCTTCTTTGGTGTTATCAATCGTTCTGTCATTAATTGTTCTGTACATTCACTTATAAATTTATGTTCAGTTGACTTGTATGTGTCATCACAATCCGTCATTTTTTTGTTAAAAAAGTTCAAAATTTCTAGCGTTGGAGTGACAGAAAACATTTGGTTATCTGAAATTATGTTATTAATTCTTATCATGAAATTATGTACTTAGAAAAATTAACACGTATAATAACATAATATAATAACCACCAACGAGTCGTCTTATCCTAGGTTTGTTGAGTCAAAGTGCGTAAGGTATTGAACTTGTTATATCTACAAAGAATAGTATACAATAGTTCATTATATATAATATATAATATACATATATGTGTATTATATATACATTATAATATACATTATAATGATATAATTGTTGTATACTAATTTATAGATATAACAAGTCGACATCTTGACTCAAAAATGTAAGGATGAATCGTTGTCCATGGATATATATAAATTTATTTTTACTTACCTATAACATCCAAAACTAACCAATCTCCATTTGCATTTTTTAATATGTTTCCATCTACTTTAACAAGAATATGTCTTTTTTCAACAAGATTGATTTGTTGCATTATTGTTTTTAAGAAGCGAATTGAGGTTATGCGATTGACGTAAATACTCTACGCATGCGTTTTGTCTTAGAGTGATTATTAACCCTGTAAAGACTGGTGTGATCTGGGCGACACTCTGCAGACACTCTAACTAGTTCTCGAACGGATTAACGAGTAACACACTAGAGTTCTCGAACGATGATTTGAGTAATAATTACACCGGAGTGCTGTTCTCGAACGCACCCCAGCTGTTGAGGGTCTGCTTCGCACCTCTCCTTCCCGCGTCTAGCAGCGTTGCTGTAAACAAACATCGCCAGCGGCAGCCGAAACCGGAACGGTAACATGTTCTTATGAAAGGAGAATTAAAGTGCCGTTATCCACGTACCATTTAAACGGCGATTTTCCTTGAAGGCGATGACGTTTCTTCCTTCTTCTTGTTCCCTCGGTGTCCTGTGGTCCCTTTCCTTCATGGTCGGCGAGGTGAGTTGGGGCACATTTTCTCGGGACGCGCTGACCATCCCACTTGAGGGACCGCATTCGCTTCGCCAATTGACACATCTACGCTCGACCGATAGGACCGTGGAAAACCGTCGGTTCTAGTCGCGAAAACGAATCCGGGAGCGCTATGTACCCCCCCCCTCCTCCGATATGCACAAAACCGCACTAACGGAGCCTTATTGCCCTTGTGACGGGCGCCATCCGGCCGCCACATCACAACTCCCCCCTCCCCGGAGAGGATCGTATGTCCGGGGCGAATGTTCAGAGTCACCGACCCCCCATTCGTTTGCTAAGTTTTAGACTCCTGCATATCTCGGAGTTGGTCTCTGTCTCTTCTCATCGTCCCGAATCTCGCACCTGCGTCGTGGTCGCCTTCCGAGGGGTACTTCTTCCCTTTTCGGTATTCGCCCCTCTCCCTATGCCCCTCCGCCTTTCTTCGGCCCCCGGCAACAGGAAGTAAGGTAGAAAGAGTGGGACGTTATGATACCTTACTCAGACTTAACGCGGTTTATCACAAAGCAAAAAAAATTCTCTTTATTGAGTTCCGTGCTGGCGATAGCAGCCTACAGCGATAATAACGGTAGCGAAGCGGAAATCGGTACAACAAAACGAAAATAATAAAAAGAAACTAACCAAAACTTGCCAACGAAATTAAGCGGCACATAATTTTCGACTCTGGCGGGAGCGAAAAGTTAACACAGCCTAAACGAGAAAAAGAAATGATGTGATCTAGATCCCACTAAGAAAAAAAAGAAAAACAAAGTTCTCGATCGACACCCGATCCCGACTTATCCTGTCATCTTTAGGCACCCCCGCGTGACTCACGGCTGGGGCGTTCCTTCTTGGAGGACGAGGAGTTGTCTCCTCGTTCCTCCTCTCGACACCGCCGACATTCCCGCCAGGTCGTTCCCCTTGCACCGCACCGGTAACAAAATTCCACCGATCGCGGCAGAGGGCATTCGGAGTATCGGTGTCCCTTACTCCCGCAATTCTAACACACCTCGGCTCGGTGACGGGACGTCGATCGGACGGTGCTGCGGAGTGGCTCCTTAGAGAAGGGTTCCCGAGGGCTCCCATGGGTGGTGGCCGAGTTCCTTGAGAATCGCTCGCTACCCACCTGATCTCTGACGGCAACCATTAGGTCGTCCAGAAGGTCCCAAAACCCTTCCGTGTGGATCTCGACCTGGGCTTTTTCCACAACTGGGCCCTCCGTCTGAGTCGACGCGTCGACCATAGGAGGTATCTCCCGGACGACTGCGGCACAGGTGGTTGTGGTCTCTTCCAGGTGGCTTTGCCACAGGTCGTGTGCCCCTTCGCAGAATCCTGGATGTTCCCTTATTATGTTTAGAAAAACGGCCTTATATCGTTTGCGGAACCTCGTCCACCGCTTCTCGGTCTCCGTCTCAGCCGTCCCATCGCGTGTGTGTTGACTGTGCCAAGAACAAATTTTTCGTCTGGTTCAGAAGATGTTTCCTTCTTTATCTTTCCCGACATCCGGTATATCCTATCTTTTTACACTAAACACCATTGCATGGACACCAAAATAGCGAGATTCATCAACACCAGGTATCGTAGCCTCGGGACACCAGACAAACGGTAATTGTTCCAACACAAAAAAAACGAAAGCGGTATTTATCGGCACCAACGTCATGATAGGTTCCGATACATAAACATTTCGCACGATGTCGATACACACGGTCGAGAATTGCTTGGCGCTAAATAGGATATTACGATACTTGTTACATATAGTCAACATCAGCTGACAGTTTCTCTCCGCATTACGGGAATAACACCTTTCCACGCTTCTCACCTTGACACTACGACACACAATAAATCATTATTCGACACCAAATAATAATAAATCTCCGACATCAAATATTAATAAATCTTCAACACCAAATACTGATATATTTTCGACACCAAATAATAGTAACTTTTCGACACCAAATATTAATAAATTTTTCGACACCAAATAATAATAAATCTTGGACACCAAATACTAACGAATGACACCAACGATACGAGGATACTTCGACAGCGATATTCGACCTTATTCCGTCGTTGGCTCCACATACGGCTTCATTTCCTTCACGTGGATTTTGCCAATTGTACTCCCGTCCAGTCGCGCGAGCTCGTACACGACCGCTGACCTTATTTTTGTTATTTTAAAGAGCCCATAGAACTTCGGAGCCAATTTAGCGGCCGTGTTGTGAGCCGCCGATGACAAGACGCGCTGTCGCTTCAGGACCAGATCTCCTACCCGATATTCAGCAGGGCGCCTCCGGAAATTATAATACGCGGACTGCCTTTGATACGCTCTCTCTAAATTTTCGTTCACCCAGTCATGTAATTTCGTTTTTCATTCTTTCCGACCATCGAGCGGGATCTTGTTGCTTGATGCTAATCTCGCCGCTTTGTTTACTTCGCAAGGTGTGCGACGGCTCTAACTCGCGCCCGAGATTAAGGAACGCCGGAGATGTTCCGAGAGACAAATGTTGAGCGGTATTGTATGCAAAGCGAAAGTCCGCGATATGTGCGTTCCATTCACGATGATCGCGGTCGAGGAATGCCACTATCATTTTCTTGAGAATTCGATTCACTCTCTCGACCGGATTTGCCTGTGGGTGGTATGGCGGGACGGTAGCGTGATGTATCTTATATTCCCCTGCGAAATCCTCGATCGTTTTATTGACGAATTCAGTACCATTATCTGTCAGTAGGACCTTCGGTGTTCCCCAGCGTGATATGACGAGATCTTCGGGAGCCGCTCGAATGAGCTTTCCGTTCGCGCTCCGCAAGGCACGGCACTCGACCCATTTCGTAAATAAGTCTTGAACCACCAAAAGGTACGAATGTCCGGCCTTGCTACGCGGCAACGGGCCCATTATGTCAGCGGCTACCACTGTCCATGGTTTCTCTATAATTCGTTGCCCCATTAGACCGGCAGGAGCCTGGTCCACCTTAGTCCTCTGACAGATCTCACACTTTCTCACGTACTCGACAACGTTACATGTTCGGCCAGTAATAGACGACCGCAAAACGATGATACGTCTTGTCGATACCTAAGTGGCCGGCCTGAGGGTGGTCATGGGATTCCTCGAGTACTTCCTTTCGTAACTCGAGCGGCAATACCCACTTCCACCTGTCGAGATCTTCCACTAAATCTGAAACGATTTTTGTCGGACGTAAAAAGTAAAGACGATCCTCGATAATCCGCTACGTCAGAAACCGTTTCGGATCGCTCTTTACTTCATGAAAGCGTTTGCGGTACCACGCGTCGGTCGTATCGCCAATAATCGCGTCGATATCTGGTTCGTCGCCACGGCCGCCAGCAGGGTCTCGGACGCGTCTTCGTACATCCTAGATAAGGCGTCGGGGATGTGATGCAACGCTTCCTTTCAATGTACGATCTCGTAGTCGTACTCTAGTAACTCTAGAACCCATCGTGCAAGACGCTCTGTCGGATTGCTCAAATTGTGTAACCACCTTAAACTGCTGTGGTCCGTTATCACCGTGAATCGATAACCTTCTAAATATGGTCGGAATTTTTTTATCGCCCATACGACAGCTAAGCATTCGAGCTCTGTTGTGCCGTACTTCTTTTCCGCGTCCGTGAGGACTCGGCTGGCATATGCTATGACGCTGGCATATGCTCGACGTTATTTATCGTTTGCGTGAGCATAGCCCCCAAGCCCACGGTACTCGCATCAGTCTGCACAACAAACGACAGCTCGAAATCTGGGCACGATAATACAAGCGCAGTGATCAGATCCTCTCTAATTTGTTCGAAAGCATTCCTTTGTTCTTCTAGTCATTCCCACCGTTTGCCCTTCCGCAGCAAGCGTGTGAGCGGCTCGCTAACCGTCGCGAAATTCGATAAAAACCGGCGATACTACGACGCCATACCCAAGAAGCGGCGAAGTTGCTTCAAGTTGGTAGGCGCCAGGTATTCAATAAGAGGTTGGACCTTCTCGCTGTCCATCTTTAACCCATCGCGGTGCACTAAAAACCTTAAATACCGTACCTCCAAGCGGCAAAACTCACATTTATCGAGATTAACGGTAAGACCGGCCGTATTGATTTTGTCGAAAACGCGCGACAACCACTTCAGATGTTTGTCGAATGTCGATGTCACTACCACGATGTCGTCTAGATAAACAAAAGCATGGGGCTCCATTTCAGGACCGATTAATTTGTCCAATCTCTGAAATGCGGAATATCTGAAAATATGCTTGGCTAAGGTCAATTGTCGAGATATATCGTGCGGCACGTAATTTGTCTAATATACCCGTCATGTTTGGCAACGAGTACGCGTCTTTCTTCGATATGTTGTTTACTTTTCGGAAGTCTATACAAAATCGATATTTGCCGCTGGGTTTCTTGACCATTACGATCGGATTCGACCACTCGCTCTGTGATGATTCGATAATTCCGACCGATAGCATCTTATCTACCTCCTCGCGAATGGCTTCTTGCAGTTTGGGGGATATTAAATAGCACCGCTGCCTAATCGGCGCATGAGTCCCGACATCGATACGATGTTCCGTAAGCGATGTTACGCCGGGACTCTCGGCAGCGGTCGGTATCGTCTGTCCTATAAATTTTTCTAATTCCTAATTTTTTATTCGCGATAATTCCGAGACCCCGCAACAAGTTTTTTCCTGTCTGCGCTCGTTGCGAAAAGGATAGCGGATCACAGCGTCATTCGCGAAGGACTACTCGCTCCGCGAAAAATCGATAATTATACCGAATTGAGCGAGGAAGTCCATGCCGAAGATAACCGGTACTGCGAGACTTGATAACAATTCGACTGTAAGCGTGCGTTTTTGCCCCTGCAGTTTAATACTGACTTCTACCGATCCGCTTACTGTCACCAAAGAACCATCCACCAAGCGGATGCGCGAATTTAAATTGTGCGTGATTGGTATTCCTAATTCTCGGACCATCTCGATACCATCGTCACCAAATATGGTACGATTCGAACCGGTATCGACTAATCCGAGAAGACAGTCCTCACCAATATTAAATTCTATATACTGCAGGGACGCACGCTCTCCTAATCGACGTGCTTCGTATGATTCCGCTATTCCTTTTATTTCGCGGGTCTCGGTCTCGGGAGAAGGCGTAGTGACCCGATTTACTGCCCTCCTCCTTCGTTTCCCGAACATTGGGGACATGTTCGTACCGCCTCCTTAGCTTTCCCGCAGCGGTAACAGTGTACCCGCGGAGCTTGGCGACAGTCACGGGAGAAGTCGCATCTCCAGCACTTTGCTCAACCGCCCCGCGAAGCCGGTCGCGAGGTGGGCGCCTCCGCGGTTTCTCACGAAGCTCCCGCCCCCGCATTCCCCATTCGGGCGGCCGGTTGTTGGGTCGCCCTCTGCGGAGTCTGCAGAGTCGTCCTCGCTAGACGACGCGTCGCCTCGGAGACGCGCGGACACTCCCCCCCGCTGAAAGTTTCCGAATCTCTTGATCGGAAACTCGGTATCTGCTCAGCCGTCATCGTCGTCGACGGTTCAGCCGCGCACGGTGGCGGCCGATACGCGAAATCGGAACAGACTGAACGTTCCGGAGGTGGTGACGCTCGATACTGGCTCGCGGCGATATAACTCCTTTCTATCCTAGTCGCGAGCCTCTCTAACGCGTCGAAATCGAGTAAGTCATCTCGATGAACCGCGATCTGTAACCGCGGCAATATGTTCCGGTGAACATAATTTAGTTGCTCGATCTCACTCCAAGGTGGACAGAGGCAGTCGAACAACCCCAGCATGCACGTTAAATAATCGGCCACTGGTTCATGCTCACCCTGCGTCCGACGCAGGATTTCGTCGCGTAGCGCGAATTGGAAATCGGGGTCGCCGAATCGAGAACGCAACGCGGCCCCAAACTCACACCACGTCGTCCACCGAGATTTCTTCGTTCGGTACCACTGTAACGCTATAGAAAGAATGGGAGGCATTTAAATAAGTCCTCATCACGAATCGGCACTAGATCGTGGCCTTCCTCTATTCTTTTGGGGAAGGTCTCTACGTCGTTGCCACGCGCGCCCGAGAAACTGAGGTTCCAGCGACGCATCGTATTGTACGCATCGCTGGCCAATAAGAATCGTTTGGCGAAATACTCGGTGGCAGATTAAACGCTGCCGACGGCACAAACGCGGGCGGTATTTCTCGCGGCGGCCACGTCGCTTGCGGAGGGACTGAAGTTCTTACCGGTGGCGGGGCTACAACGGGTGACGACAGGCGAGGAGGCAATTTTAAAAGCGTGTCCGCTTTTAACGGTAATGACCCCTCTATTCGGGGGTCCGATAAATCTTGGTCCAGTCCCACTAGACCCGTCAGCTCCTGCCCCATCACACTACTCGCTCCCTGCAATCTTTCTTCCGGAAGTTGAAATTCCGGCCCTATAACGTCCTCCGCCGTTGAAGGTGGAGGAGGCTCGCGACACCCCGCACGCTCGTAGCGTGTCAGACGACTTCGCAACGCGGTCACCGTCCCCGCGTCACTAAGCCCTCGCTGTACGGCGTGCTCGCATAGCTGTTCGAGGGACAGCTCAAAGATCCAGGCATCCGGCCCGTTCGATTCCGTCATGATGTGTTAATTCGGGAATCTCGGAAACCCCGAAACATGACGCCCGCACACGTGCTCTCGACCGGCATAAGCTTCCGATAACACACGGTCTCCCGCGATATGATACAAAAATTTCCTCTACACGAAATCGACTATTTTCTTTTCGGATGCTATTCTCGCGATAAACCACCACACTCACGGAACGTCGGTTTCACGCGAGACACCCGGTAATTCGCGTCGATGTCGAACCGTCGTAAGAAAGGGCGCAAAAACGAGCGCAACAAGCCCGTCACAACACTCGCGGTATTCCCTTGCGCGACGCTACTCATCTGCCTAATTCACTCCTGTCACACGCGATCTTTCAATTTGAGACACACTGCTGAAAAGGGGGTCCTCAAAAACAATTTAATTAAAGATACCGTTAACGCAAGAAAAATATTCACTGTATGATGATATTATAATATCTCCTGCACGAGGAGAGAGAGTGTCACACAACAACGACCCAAAAAAAAAATCTTTATACGGTACCGTAGATTTTGATCGCTTCAATAACCGTTTTTGCCAACATCAAAAAAAATTCTCCTCACCAATAATCGAAAAAGAATTTCACCAAACAACAACAAAAAAATGTTATATCAAATAACAATAACAATCAATTTCTTCAATGCTGCTATCGACAAAGGAGACGTTACCAAAATATTACAGAGACCAACGACAAGGATGATCAAACAAGAGCGGTCGCGTAACCGTGAGATATAGATTGAATGATGAAAAACAACCAAACCGACTTCTTTGTTCCGACAGTTTCAAAATTTCCCGATAACGGAAATTAACACTTCCGCAACTCTCCGGATGATATTTTATTGCTTGTTTCACGAAGGGCCCCACGTTGGGCGCCAAAAATTTGCGACGACTTTTATTATTACTTAGGCGGTGTCACGTCCCTGCGTAACATGAAAAACTTTTTTCTCATTCGTCTTCGGTTGCCCTGTCCACACTGTGGGAACAACAATTCAGTCATTTGTTTAGCTCTACGTCCCTCGGTTGCCGAGATATTAATTTGTTAATTAACGACTTTGTTTAATTCGAAAGCTCACACCGTGGAAACAACAATTCAGTCATCTGTTTAGCTCTACGTCCCTCGGTTGCCGAGATATTAATTTGTTAATTAACGACTTTGTTTAATTCGAAAGCTCACACCGTGGAAACAACAATTCAGTCATCTGTTTAGCTCTACGTCCCTCGGTTGCCGAGATATTAATTTGTTAATTAACGACTTTGTTTAATTCGAAAGCTCACACCGTGGAAACAACAATTCAGTCATCTGTTTAGCTCTACGTCCCTCGGTTGCCGAGATATTAATTTGTTAATTAACGACTTTGTTTAATTCGAAAGCTCACACCGTGGAAACAACAATTCAGTCATCTGTTTAGCTCTACGTCCCTCGGTTGCCGAGATATTAATTTGTTAATTAACGACTTTGTTTAATTCGAAAGCTCACACCGTGGAAACAACAATTCAGTCATCTGTTTAGCTCTACGTCCCTCGGTTGCCGAGATATTAATTTGTTAATTAACGACTTTGTTTAATTCGCAAGCTTGCACCGTGGGAACAACAATTCAGTCATTTGTTTAGTTCTACGTCCCTCGGTTGCCGAGATAATAATTTGTTAATTAACGACTTTGTTTAATTCGAAAGCTCACATCGTGGGAACAACAATCCAGTTATTTGTTTAGCTCTAAGTCCCTCGGTTACCGAGATATTAAATTGTTAATTAGCGACTTTGTTTAATTCGAAAGCTCACACCGTGGGAACAACAATTCAGTCATTTGTTTAGCTCTAAGTCCCTCGGTTACCGAGATATTAAATTGTTAATTAGCGACTTTGTTTAATTCGAAAGCTCACACCGTGGGAACAACAATTCAGTCATTTGTTTAGCTCTAAGTCCCTCGGTTACCGAGATATTAAATTGTTAATTAGCGACTTTGTTTAATTCGAAAGCTCACACCGTGGGAACAACAATTCAGTCATTTGTTTAGCTCTAAGTCCCTCGGTTACCGAGATATTAAATTGTTAATTAGCGACTTTGTTTAATTCAAAAGCTCACACCGTGGGAACAACAATTCAGTCATTTGTTTAGCTCTAAGTCCCTCGGTTGCCGAGATATTAATTTGTTAATTAGCGACTTTGTTTAATTCAAAAGCTCACACCGTGGGAACAACAATTCAGTCATTTGTTTAGCTCTACGTCCCTCGGTTGCCGAGATATTAATTTGTTAATTAGCGACTTTGTTTAATTTAAAAGCTCACACCGTGGGAACAACAATTCAGTTATTTGGTTGACTCTAAGTCCCTTGGTTGCCGAGATATTAATTTGTTAATTAGCGACTTTGTTTAATTCAAAAGCTCACACCGTGGGAACAACAATTCAGTTATTTGATTCACTCTAAGTCCCTCGGTTACCGAGATATTAAATTGTTAATTAGCGACTTTGTTTAATTCGAAAGCTCACACCGTGGGAACAACAATTCAGTTATTTGGTTGACTCTAAGTCTCTTGGTTGCCGAGATATTAATTTGTTAATTAATGACCTTGCTTAATTCAAAATCCCACACCGTGGGAACAACAATTCAGTTATTTGTTTAACTCTGAGTCCCTCAGTTGCCGAAATATTAATTTGTTAATTAACGACTTTGTCTAAATCAGAAGCTCACACCGTGGGAACAACAATTCAGTCATTCGGTTAACTCTAAGTCCCTCGGTTGCCGGAATATTAATTTGTTAATTAACAACTTCGTTTAGTTCGAAAGCTCACACCACGAAACAACAACCCAATCGTTTGTTTACCTCTAAATTCACGGGTTCTTGCGGTATTTAACTGTAACATTATTAAAATCCCAAGCACCAAATACTGGAGAGTTGAGGACCGCCATTTTGCAAATTACGAAGTCGTTAATAGAGGAATAGAAGTGTTATTTAAACAAGGGAGCAAAGTGCTCCATTACTACATAATCTACTAACATACAACGACCATTAGTTATTAATTATAGGATAGATCAACTATATATAAGCTGTAAATAATTAATCGCGCTAGTAATAAGTTAGTTAATAAGTTAGCAAATCTCCAATTGTTAACCGCTAAAGCCCTGTATCCGTATACCGGGATCAACAAATGCCTCACTAAACAATGTATAACTAACAATAACAATGTATTTGTTGATCCCCGGGTCGAGAGCAGCTAACACAACGTAGTTAGCAATTTTCGATAATTTATTTAATCGATTTATTGTAAAAATAACGAAAACTTGTTCCGCAATTCAAATCTCCCGCCTTGAACAAGCCTGGTTAAATACTTTGCTATCCAGGCTTCTTCCAGGTCCGCGCTATCTCTGTTCGGGGATGCCTTAGAGCCCTCGCTGCTCGAGTCGTCTTCTTCCTGGTCCGCGCTAAAACTATATATGCCAGCAAGCCGCATCAGTCGGGGCTACTCTGTCTCTGGTTACACTACTGCAATAGAAAACCATTATCGTCGGATATACTACTGCATTAGACTGCTCAGCACTCCGTTCGTACTACTGCATTAGTCGGTTCAGTCCTCTGGCCGTACTACTGTACCGGACGACTCAGTTTCTGATCTTACTACTGTACCAGGCGACTCAGTTTCTGGCTACACCACTGGATTTACGATTTTCGCCTTTTTCACGGACTTATACGAACTTTCGGAATATACACGAATCGGACTATCCACGGACACGAATTCAGACTGTCGGCTATACTCTGGGCTACCCTATAGGACTTCGAGATCAAGAACATTGTTTATTTACGACGACTTACGGCACCCCGAATCAGGATTTCCCTTGGCCACGGCTTGATTTACGAGTGATCGAATAAAGATGTTTTTCGGAATTTAATGGACAATTTTGATGACAACAGTTACGTTTCCTTCTCCTCGGGAGAAGCCGACGAAATTTAAAATTCCTCAACCGAATAGAAGAATCTGCTCCGGATCCGGTGCTCATCGACCGCGTCATTGAGGAGCACCAATTAGAGCCGTCAGATCTTCAACATCCGCTGCCACAAGCCGCTACCTCCGAGCTGCTCCACAAACTCCCATCCTTCCCTCTATCCCAAGGGCCACGAGAGGAAAAGAGTGAGGACAAGCCGCACCATTCCGATCGTGATCCCAACATCCTTCCCAATCCGGAGGTACTGGTGGAAAGGAAGAGTGAGGCCGAGCCGCACCATCCCACCGCCAGCCCTTCTTTCCTCTTCCAGGGACCGCGAAAGGAACAGAGTGAGGACAAACCGCACCACTCCAATCGCGATCCCGACACCCTTCCTTACCTGGAGGCACTAGCGGAGAGACAGAGTGAGGACAAGCCTCACCATCTCGCCACCAGTCTCTCATCCTCTAAGCTTCCCCCCTTTACCCCAGCTCGGGAGCCCCCTCGCGAGGAGGAGGTCCGGTCGACGGGACTTCCTAACACGGGCACAACTTCTCAAGATCCGAAGCCTCGAAGGAAGACCCGACAAGCCGGCAGAAAGAACCAAGTCCGGCGCCAGTTAAAGAATGTTTCGTGGACTGCAACACGCCGGGAATCAGCTACCACCTACCCATAAATAGAAGGGTATTACCTTATAGTCGGCCACTGGGTTGAGCCCAAGTACTGCTCGGATTGTCGGGATCCTGTGACGGCAGACCAGCCCATGTCGGCGTGTCTAGACAGTACGGCCGAGTTCTCTAGTATGGAAGAAGGAAATTAAGGGGACCACGAAATTGTGCATTTCGCACTTACCTCAGGAGCAATCGAGACGGGTACCGAGGGTAGAGTAGGCTTCACGCCGCTGACCCTCATTTCCAACAACCCGACCTCTCACCCTTAATTCAGGGCGGAGTCGAGGTGTCGCGCCCAAGGACGTGACAGCGGACAGTTCCTTGTCCGCCGCGTCGGCAAACCTCTGCGAATCCCGAATCTCACCTGGCTAGCACGAACGAGAAGTTGGGCGCCAGGTGCGGTAAGGCCGCACCTCCTCACCAATTATGCACCACCAAAATCAGACGCAAGAATCATCACTCGTCGATAGATCGGGAACTTCACGGGACCGGTAGCTCTTTTTTAATTTGAGTCGGAGGAGGGATGGGTTTTGTCGTTTAAGGGCGGAAGGCCGAGGGAAGACGCAATCGTACTTTCGACAAAGATCTTTATTGTTCCGATACACGCACTTCAAGTGCGGTTTTCAATATTTCGCACGTGTCGATACGTTAGACGATCTTACTCGCCCCTGCTCGGGTTTCTCGTATGATTTTTGCGCGACCACTTCGCATGCGACATTCCCGGTACGACAATTTTACAAAACTAATACGCAACCAAATGGGAGGTCTTACAAAAGGTCGGGCTCTTCCTCGCCTCCACTCCGGGCCTGCAGTCTCGTACGCTGGTGGTCGCCTCAGTCCCCGCTACTGCCGCTCCGTGGACGTATTCCGTAGCTAGCTCGGATTGGGTATCGGTCACTCGCCGCCGATATTTCTCGCGATAAGAGTTTGTCCTCGATAGAACACGATAACGAGATGGCCGCTAAAAAATCTGGATTCCGATCGCTAAACTCTGGTTTCGCCAAATTCGATCGCAAACTAGTCCCTCTGCTCTCGTTTTTGTTCTCTTTTTGGCTAGTCTCCCTCCCTTTCTCTCCCTCCCTCTCTCTATTTATCTATCTATCTATCTTTCTCTCTCTATCCTGCCTCGCCGGGATCTCATTGTTTCCGCAACACCTGCTTGGTTGTCGGTCGTCGTCAGCTGTTGAGGGTCTGTTTCGCACCTCTCCTTCCCGCGTCTAGCATCGTTGCTGTAAACAAACATCGCCAGCGGCAGCCGAAATCGGAACGGTAACACGTTCTTATGTAAGGAGAATTAAAGTGCCGTTATCCACATACAATTTAAATGGCGACTTTCCTTGAAGGCGATAACGTTTCTTCCTTCGTCTTGTTCCCTCGGTGTCCTGTGGTCTCTTCCCTTCGTGGTTGGCGAGGTGAGTTGGGGCACATTTTCTCGGGACGCGCTGACCATCCCACTTCAGGGACCGTATTCGCTTCGCCAATTGACACATCTACGCTCGACCGATAGGACCGCGGAAAGCCGTCGGTTCTAGTCGCGAAAACGAATCCGGGAGCGCTATGCACCCCCCCTCTCAATATGCACAAAACCGCACGAACGGAGCCTTATTGCCCTTGTGACGGGCGCCATCCGGCCGCCACGTAACTATATATATATATATATATATATATATATATATATATATATATAATCAATAACGGAATAAACCCGGAATCTTTGAACGTGTTCGATCTTTAATGAGGAGACGTGCTTGTATGTTGAATTGTATGTTGAAATTGACGGAGGGCACATTGAACATTTATTGTAAATTTTAGTTATTGTGGCATCTTAGAGAGCGAGACTCCACGCAAGGTGCATCGCTCCTATTTAAAAGGACGTTTTCGAAGCGCACCTTACGCACCGTCCTTCCAGGAACCGCGAGGCTCGCGACGCGTTTCTGAGAAACGCGACGGGGCAGCGATAAGTGCGAGCCCGCGATGAATTCGCGGAAGCGCGGGACCTGCACCGAATTCGGAGAATC
>NW_022639822.1:39904-43263 GCF_010583005.1 Odontomachus brunneus | reverse complement strand
ACTATATATATATATATATATATATATATATATATATATATATATATATATATATATATATATATAATCAATAACGGAATAAACCCGGAATCTTTGAACGTGTTCGATCTTTAATGAGGAGACGTGCTTGTATGTTGAATTGTATGTTGAAATTGACGGAGGGCACATTGAACATTTATTGTAAATTTTAGTTATTGTGGCATCTTAGAGAGCGAGACTCCACGCAAGGTGCATCGCTCCTATTTAAAAGGACGTTTTCGAAGCGCACCTTACGCACCGTCCTTCCAGGAACCGCGAGGCTCGCGACGCGAGCGTTTCTGAGAAACGCGGCGGGGCAGCGATAAGCGCGAGCCCGCGATGAATTCGCGGAAGCGCGGGACCTGCACCGAATTCGGAGAATCGTGAGCCTCGCGATTTCCGAAGAGGAGCAACGGTATGCGCAAGCCCGCGACAAATTCGCGGAAGCGCGGGACCTGCATCGAATTCGGAAAATCGCGACCCTCGCGATTTTCAAAGAAATTTAAAGCTCACCGATAGTAAACACCAGGAAAGAACCAGAGTATAAATAGCGGACGAAATCGCAAGAAGAGCAGACTCCGCTCTCGACCTCGACCGAGGAACGATCTAGAGAGATCAAGCAATACAAGAGCAATAAGGCAACTGGAAGCCAACTCTTTTCCAAGGAGAGAACTACCGTGCCGTACGAGTCCTAGGTAGGCATCCTGAAGCCCGACAAGAGACAGCCTCAGGGCGAGGCTCGAAATACAGCCCGACTACAGCTCCGCGAACGATGTCGCGAGTCGTTCGGGATCGATAGCGAGGAAGATGCGGCCAAGGCACCAATAGGACCAGAACACAACTCGCCGGTTTCCTCCTGGTCCTCCCTGCCGACGACGTCCTCTCCAACGCGGCTACCCCGAACACCGTCACCACGGAAGCGACCACTCACCGGGGTACCACCCAGACGGCCCTCGTTGACAAGAGACGACGGCCCGAGAGGAGAACTCGTAGAGACGCTCCATCCATGGAGGCTGATACCTTTGCGCCTCCCTCCAGTTTGGCGCACCCGACCACCGCTGGAAAAACTCACAACCTGGGACGTGAGAGCCCGCCGACCGCTCTCACCCCGGTATTCGTCTCCACTCGAGAAGGTGTCATCACCGGCCCAGGCTCACCGGGCAACGCAGACGTCGCCAAGGAAGCCGGTACTCATACCAGGCGTCGCCAGAATCCCGACGGCACCCAAGAACCCGGATCCACGCATTAGCGCCGTCAGATACTCTGTGTCACCACGCAAGCTCGCACGGCCAAAAAGTTTCCGAGCTCAAGGCGGCTCGCCGAAAAAGCCAGCACTATCTGGGACCGTCCGGAAGACAGGTCTACTTCCACGGATCCGGCCTTGGAAGGGAACCACGACGCGAAAATAACACTCATGCATACAGATACGACACACACACACCTTTTGTACTCACAATAAAGATGTTCTTATCTTCCTAACAGAGTATAATTCTTGTGTGTACCTTCCCACTGCGAGCGCGATTATACTATAAGGCTAAGATCTTGTAAACGCGAAGCTAACGCAACCACAGTTATTTTCTATTTTTTTACAGAATAAAATGCTATATAACTTAGAAATAAAAGGTTCTCGGGGTACTATTCATTAAGAGTTTTTAGTTTGTTTTAACGAGTACTACATACCACCTTTTTGGAACACCATATATATATATATATATATTAGGTGTACAACTTTGCTTCCGCCGTTTTTTTTCCGAAATTCGAAACATTATTGTAAAAAACTGGTTATACACTTATGATTCAAAGTATTGTCCATCGCTGGCCACTACTTTCTCTCATCTTTCGGACAGCGTACGAATCCCGCGTCGAAAAAAACTGGTCATCTTTTGAGGCGATCCACGAATCGATCCAATTTTTTACTTCTTCATAAGACCGACAGTGCTGGTCAACCAGGCCGTGTGCCATTAATCGAAACAAGTGATAGTCAGAGGGAGCAACGTTTGGAAAATACGGCGAGTGGGGTAGGACTTCCCATTTCAATGTTTCCAAGTATGTCTTGACCACTTTCACAACATGGGGTCGAGCATTGTCATGCTGCAAAATCACTTTATTGTGTCTCTCGTTGTATTGTGGTCGTTTGTCTTTCAGTGCTCGGCTCAAACGCATCAACTGCGTTCGATACCAGTCGCCAGTGATTGTTTCAGTCGGTTGTAACAGCTCATAATACACTACGCCGAGCTGGTCCCACCAAATACAGAGCATGACTTTGGAGCTGTGAATATTCGGTTTGGCCGTCGACGTGGAAGCATGGCCGGGAACTCCCCATGATTTTCTGCGCTTGGAGTTACCGTAATGAACTCATTTTTCGTTCTCAATTACAACGCGATGCAGAAATCCCTTCCGTCTTTGCCTTTCAAGCAGCTGTACACAAGAAAACAAACGCCGTTCAACATCTCTCGGTTTCAATTCATACGGCGCCCAATTCCCTTGCTTCTGAATCATTCCCATGGCTTTGAGGCGTTCTGAAATGGCTTGTTGAGTCACTCCCAATGTTCGTGCCAATTCTTTTTTATTTTGACACGAGTCTTGATTAAGTAATGCCTCTAATTCTGCATCTACGAAAACCTTCCTTCTTCCACCGCTATGTCGGTCTTCGACGTCAAAATCGCCGTTCTTGAAGCGTTGAAACCACTCACGACACGTTCTTTCACTAATAGCAGGTTCACCATAAGTATTTGAGAGCATTCGATGAGCCTCAGCCGCAGATTTCTTCATATTGAAACAGAAAATTAAAATTTTCCGCAAATGACGAGAATTTGGCTCATAAACTGACATTTTCAATAGAGAATAACTTTATGATGCAGACACAAATCGACTAATGTTTCTATGGGGTTATGTTGACAGATGCCCAAGTTTATTGTATGACATCTATGATCTATTTATTTCGACCACCACTTACCACTAAAGCCATCTATAGGAAAACGGCGAAAGCAAAGTTGTACACCTAATATATATACGTATCTTACCTTCACTGATTGGATCATGTCCAGATCTTGCCTTGACCGGTTGGATTATGTCCAATTCTCGCCTTGACTAGTTGAATCGTGTAAGATAAGATGGAAAGTGAATACTTTACGAGATATTTTGAATTTTTTCATATTGCAACTTTGGAGCTATATAACTCGAAAAGTACTTAATGAAGAAACATTTCTTTACAATATTTTGGAAAGCTCTAGAGGTCAGCTACAAGAATATGTAATAAATAATGGGTGATGCCGTTTAAAAAAATTGAGGTGACTTTCATGTGACTTTCAAATAATTTTTCAAGGACAAAGCAATGGTAT
>NW_022639822.1:38913-39894 GCF_010583005.1 Odontomachus brunneus | reverse complement strand
ATATATATATATATATACACACACACACACATATAATGTGTCCCATAAGTTCGGCAACGGCAAGAAAACTCGGCGAGGGAGCATTTTAGAGAAAAATGTTTCTAATAAAAGTTGTAAGGCTTGTTATCATCGCGAATAGTATCAGCGTTTTCGAAACACTTCTCGAGGAATTGTTTCGATTGCGCCACAACAAGGAAGCGGATGTGCAAGTGCGGCGATAAGGCATCACCTTGCACATTCCGCATTTAGGACTTCAATTCCAAACGCCTTGCACCATTACCAAAGATGGTAATGTTCTTGTCGCCAGGTATCCCTTCCGAGAAGCCTAAAACAATATTATAAAAGAGCGAAAAAGACCGCCCGCGTTAGACTTAACACCTCGGTCTCTCGCCGCGACATACGCGACCAACGCGCGGTTCGCACATTAATAATAAGTACAGGAGTAGTAATTAAAACACATACAAGTGTATTTATCAAATAAATCTTTTTATATTTAATACTACAAGAAGTAGCCCAAATCTTTACTACATTTTATCCACCGCCACATACCCTGCCGCGCCCGCATCACCGATCTCGAACTCTTTTTCGTGTCCTGGCAACACGGGCACGACAATTTGGTGGCAGCGGTGGGATCGGTGTCCGCCGGGTCAGGAACTACCTGTGAACAGAAAGTGAATTACGGGTAAGAAAAGGGTGGTGTAAGTGACGAAGAAAGAAAAAATTTAAAAGAGAAATCATAGGAGCTAACTAGTGGACGTCGGAGATACGTCTACTGAAAAAACGCTACCGGGTATCTCAAAAAAGAGTGAGAAACTACAAGACCGAGAAAAGCAAACTACTCCGTAAATACATTAGAAGACAAGTCTACAAAAACAGAAAAAAGAAAAAATTTGGAGAGAGCTCAAAAAGTCATTGAGAGCCCTCCAAGAAAACACACTGGGACCACAAGGCTAACGGAGACGGCAGAGGACAGCGGTAATC
>NW_022639822.1:38455-38903 GCF_010583005.1 Odontomachus brunneus | reverse complement strand
AGCAGCAGCGTAATCAAGGCGACCGTCGGAGCTACGGCCTACGATACTATGTTGTCAGCGACACCGGAGCCTACGGCGAATGCACCAGCGGCGACCGCGACCTGCCCAACGCCACTGACCCAGTAACGAGCGACGACTTGCCGACTCAACCAAAACACGATGAGCTACAGAAGAGCCGTGACAACATTATTGTAAGTCGAGAAACTATTGTAATCTAAGCGATTAAGTTTATGCGAGCGAACACGTAAAGGCGTGAATGTCGAGCGAAAGCGGTACTCCTAACCGATCTATACCAAATCAATCGTGGCTACACAGCGCACCAGCGCGATTAACTCTCGAACACCTATCGAATCCCAACGAGACAGTTGCCGAAGTTTTAGATGACGTGCGTGAAACATTAGAGCTTGTGCGTCGTGTATTAGATTATTCGGATGAAACCGAACGCGAA
>NW_022639822.1:30251-38352 GCF_010583005.1 Odontomachus brunneus | reverse complement strand
CAAATCAATCGTGGCTACATAGCGCACCAGCGCGATTAACTATCGAACACCTATCAAATCCCAACGAGACAGTTGCCGAAGTTTTAGATGACGTGCGTGAAACATTAGAGCTTGTGCGTCGTGTATTAGATTATTCGGATGAAACCGAACGCGAAGCTCCTGAGCACGTAATCGCCGAATGTGAATTCCCTTTCGAAGAAATAGACCAAAGTATACTACCGGACGGGCAAGTTACAAACGACACCCGACGTACAAGACGCCGCGCATATTTACCCTCACACAGTACCATTAGCGACGTCTCGCAAAGAGGAGATTTTTCTTTAACTTCTTACGATAGTAGTGTATTCGATCCATTTGACGAAATGGCCACCGGGCAACGCGACGAAACCCTACACGCGGCGGAGAACGGAAGAGATCAGGAAATTTCTCGCCCCCGCGGGGCTTTACTACGAGAAGAGCCGTTGAGCGAAGTAAACGATCCTCAACCAGGACTTAATAGAATTCGACGCGACGTTGACGTATATAATAATGCTAACGAGCAATTATTAGCGCGTATAGAGGACTTGCGCGATACTATATATACAAATGCAGCCCTACTAACTAACTCTCGCATAGACGACCCACAAAATGTAAGAAACGCTAACGTAGATACTGGACGATACCCTCCAGACAGACGAGGACAAGGTCACAATTTCCCAGACGGGTTACCCCCGATTAACGAGGATCGATCCCGACGCATCAGGGAGGCGCGAGATCAGATTCCCATATTCAATGGCACGCAGGATGATAAACTAATAGAATTCCTAACGGCATGTGAATACGCGTTTGAGCTGATACACCCTGCTGACGAATCTACATTAATTCGAACAGTAATCTGCACCAAACTAAAGGGAATCCGTCCTAACGGAGGTTAAAAACCAAAACATTCATACTTTTGCTGTCCTAAAGAATGTGTTAGAAAGATGTTTCATGAAAAAGAAATCAATAACTCGACTACTTCGAGACTTCAACAATTTGCATCAAAAGCCTGGAGAAGATGCGCTAACTTACGGAAACCGTATAGAATCATTAACCACGGACCTATTCGAAGCCGGAACAGAGGGGGATCTCTACTCTCCCACACAGAAACTCGGCATCCATTTTTTTTTTAAATCATTAGCCCTAATCAACTATCAACTAGGACTAAACGAAAGGCTACAAACAATAGTCCGGTCCCGCGCACCCGCGACTTTAGCCGAGGGAATAGCAGGGGCAATAGAAGAAGAAAGAATTAAAGGTACCCTGGAGACTCCTGTGCGCACCTACGAAACAACTCGGTATAGCCGAGGCTCTCTCGCGAACACTAAACGAGAAAACTCTATAATACAATGCCAAAAGTGCGGAAAATTAGGGCATCAGGGACGCGAATGCCGTAGCAGTCGATATGGCAACCGGTTCGTTCTGCCTAAACCAGCAGTAACCTCTCGCGTGAATGCGACCGACACATGGTGCACACGATGCAAGAAAAACGGACACACTCGCGATAACTGTTGGTACATACACGGGAAGCCGACCGAGACACGGGACACCGCGCGTGACTACCGTAAATCCTCGCGGCCAGTGACTATCACCGTGGTAAATACAGATAAACCATCGACGTCTCGCAGAAACGGGAACGTCCGATTTAATAATGATACAGAAGAAGAAATAAAAAAGGAGCAAAATCGCGTGCGCGACTACCGCGTAAATCAGATTCGCCGAAATTTACAAACGCACAGGATTTGACTTAGTCATCTTGCCGATAAAGGAGGCGAAACAAGAGAAAATACCTTTTCTCGTTGACACGGGATCCGCAATAAGTCTCGTAAAGATACGAACGCTGGACGATGATACCCCTATGACTGCAGAAAAACTGACACTAATTGGTATCACCGGATATAAAGTCTACACGATAGGAAAAATAATCGCCACAGTCAACATAGGAAACCAGCATCGAAAATTCGAATTATTCGTTGTACAGGACGATTTCCCAATCGAGCACGAGGGAATATTAGGAATAGATTTCCTTCGCAAACACCGCGCTAATCTTGATTATAAAACAAGAACAATGATGATTTCCGAACAAGATTTATCGCTGATTCCACAGCAAACATATAACCTTCCCGCGCGCAGTGAAGTAATAATACGCGCCGCGGTGAACATAAATCGAGTGGGAGTAATCCCAGCTGAAGAAATTTCGCAAGGAATTTTTATTGGAAATTGTCTGGTAGAACCTGACAATTACACATGTCCGGCAACGGTAATAAATACAACCGATAACATCGTCGAAATAGCTACACCGTATGTAATATTAGAAGATACTCCGAAATATGATATCGCGGAGATAAACATGCTCACAACAAAACAAAGCAATAAACTGACAGCTCGAACAGAAATATTGAACCAACAATTAAGATTGGAGCATCTAAACAACGAAGAAAAAAAACTAATACATAAAGTTTGTGAGGAGTATAATGATGTATTCTTCCTCGAAGGAGATAACCTCACGCATACCGCGGTGGTAAAGCATCAAATTACCACGCGAAGTGACGCCGCGCCGGTGAACGTGCGACCATATCGCCTGCCGGAGAAGCATAAAAAAGAGGTAGACAAGCAAATACGAGAAATGCTTGACAATAAAATAATAAGAACCAGCAACAGCCAGTGGAATACACCGTTACTAGTAGTACCGAAAAAAAACGGATGCCTCAGGAGAAACAAAATTAAGAATCGTAGTTGACTTTCGAAAGTTAAATGATTGAACTATAGGAGATTCCTTCCCTTTACCTAATATCAGAGACATTCTAGATCAGCTGGGAAACGCAAAATATTTCTCTACCCTGGACCTTGCGTCAGGATATTATCAAATACAAATGACAGAAAGGGATAAATGTAAAACAGCCTTTTCCACACCTACGGGACTTTACGAATTTAATAGAATGCCTTTCGGACTAAAAAATGCACCAGCTACTTTTCAACGACAGATGAACACTGTTTTAACAGGATTACAAGGATTAAAATGTTTAGTATACCTAGACGACATAGTAATATATGGAAATAGTCTAGAAGATCATAATAAAAAACTTGTCAGTGTATTGCACAGAATACGGCAATGTAACCTAAAACTCCAACCGAATAAATGTGAGTTCCTTAGGAAAGAGGTCACCTATCTAGGACATATAATTTCGGAAAAGGGAATCCTACCAGACCCAAAGAAGATAGAGGCCATAACAAATTTTCCAAGACCTAAAAAAAACTAAAGATATTCAGTCATTTATAGGTCTCGCAGGTTATTACAGAAGATTCATTGAGAATTTTTCAAAAATAGCACGACCCCTGACCAAACTTACGAAAAAGGATGAAAAATTTGAATGGGGTCAACAACAACAAATAGCATTCGACAAGTTAAATGAAAAACTAACCATCACACCGGTATTACAATGTCCGAATTTTGAGAAGGAATTCGTCGTAACAACTGACGCATCCGATCATGCAATCGGAGCTATACTATCGCAAGGCCGAATAGGAGAAGACAACCCGATAGCTTATGCAAGCCGCGTATTATCACGCGCGGAACAAAATTATAACACAACGGAAAAAGAACTGCTAGCGATAGTCTGGGCAGTTAAACATTTCAGACATTATATCTACGGAACCAAATTCAAAATCGTTACGGATCACAAACCACTAGTCTGGCTGTTCAACGTTACAGATCCTGGATCCAGACTAATAAGATGGAGACTAAAACTAGAAGAATATGACTACGAAATAATCCACAAAGCGGGGAAAACAAACGTGAACGCAGACGCGTTAAGTAGATACCCCCCCGTATAAATATTACAAACTAGCACTCCAGAAGAAGAAGAAGAAGAAGAAGAAGAAGAAGAAGAAGAGGAAGAGGAAGAAGAAGAGGAAAAAGAAGAGGGAAAAGAAGAGGAAAGCAATACGGATACACATAAAACACAAAATTATACAAAAAGAGAAAAAGAACGAATACTTTATGAATATCACGATGCACCATTGGAAGGGCATCAAGGAATACAACGCACTTTAAAAAGAATACGAATGAACCACAATTGGAAGGGAATAATAGAAGATGTAACGCAATATATCAAAAGATGCGAATTATGCCAAAAGAATAAATTGAGACTACAGAAAAAGTCACCAATGATAATTACTGACACACCTACTAAGCCGTTCGAAAAATGCACCCTAGATATTGTAGGACCGCTGACGATAACAACAAAAGGAAATAAGTATATCCTAACATTCCAGGATAATTTAATAAAATTCAGTAAAGCTATCCCAATACCTAATCAAGAGGCGACAACCGTCGCAAAAGCATTTGTCGAGAATATAGTGCTGGAATATGGGATACCAGAAAAAGTATTAACGGACCATGGTACTAACTTCCTCAGTAAAATATTTAAAACAGTATGCAAATTACTAAAAATTGAAAAGATTCAGACCACCGCGTATCATCCACAGAGCAACGGAGCACTGGAAAGATCGTATAGAACACTCGTGGAATACCTCCGACACTACATAAATAACGACCAAACAAACTGGGATGAATGGATCCCATACGCGATTTTTACCAATAACACAACTCCGCACACAACCACGAAATATACACCATTTGAATTGGTATACGGGTACCAAGCAACCCTACCATCATCTATACTAACAACGCCAAAGATCACGTATAGCATCGACGATTACGCACAGGAAATAAAACAACGGCTCCGAGCAACAAATCAAGTAGCCCGAGAACACGTTAAGGAAGAAAAGGCAAAGAGCAAAAAATATTATGATCGAACAGCTAAAGGAACTGTACTTGACATAAGAGACCAAGTACTATTACATGATGAAATGGTACGACGAGGAAGATCAAAAAAGCTAGATGCGATGTGGATAAGACCCTACGAGATAATTCAGAAGCACGGAAATGAAAACTACACAATAAAACGGGGTCGACGAGCGCTACGTACGCACGCGAATCGCATAAAACTATACATAGAAAACTAAAAACTTACCGACGGGGCGGCACACCCCTACCGCGTCCACGTAATACGCTGGGCCAAGGTGTAGAGGCCCAGGATGGTCCCGCGAGGGGCAGGGTCTCCACCACAGCGGTATCGGCGCTCCCGTCTCCATGACCTTTAGAAGGTCGACGTACACCCAGCTCGGATTGACCCTCTGGGGGAAGGCGAGGCGCCTCCTCGCCGTACAACACGACGGGCGGCAAGAAAGGTGCCGTCGGGGCAACTTCCTGCGGCAAGAAGAACCCCGAACACAACGGGCAATCCCACTGGAGAAATAAACAAACAATTACATATATTACAAAACAAAGAGGAAACGATACAACACGCAATAAAAAATCAGTTACAAATTCTAAACGAAACTATAGGACACTTAGGTAACTTAGAAGAAACATTAGACAATAATTTCAAAATAAAATGGAATAGTATGAATCAATTTTATAAAGGAGAAGCAGAAATCTACAAAAAAGAACAAATTACTGAACATTACACGATACTTAACGCAGTAATTAACGACCTAACGAAAGACATAATATCATGCATAATGACATAATATCATATATAGATAACGCCAAATTGGGAAGATTACTACCGCAATTTACACCCATTAAAAATATAATCGCACAACTTAAGAAATCAACAATACACTTACCTAAAAACATATATTTTCCATTTACATCGGCCATGGAGCACTGGCTAGAAATAGAAAAATTCATCAAAATCAGCGCATACTACAACAACGAAACGATTTACACAATTTTGAAAATTCCTCTAATAACATATCCAACCTACACAATTATCAACACTATATTCTTCCCAGTACACAAAATAAACAACACGTTCATGTTAACAGAAACAACATACTTTAAATTCGCGATAGATACAGAATCAAATACTTACCTTACATTACACGAAAGCAAATTATTAGAATGTATTCACATAAAAAATCACTACACGAGTGCACAAGAAAACACGATTTATAAAATTCACCAAACAACACCGTGTGAAATCCAAATGTATACAGACACAAGAAATAAAGAAATATGTAAAACAAAATATATCACCGCCGAAAACACAATTTTAATCTCTTTAAAAGGAAAAAACGCATGGTTATACTCAACACACAACACACAACAATTACGTATATATGATCAGAATAACAAATACCAAAACAAGATAACAAAAACGGGAATAATTACACTTAAACAACAATGTAAACTAACTATAAAAAACATTATAATACAATCACAGGAAATAATATCAAATAACATATTAGAAATATTTATACCAAACTATAACCTGGCAATTACACCGGAAAACACGGTAGAAAATATAATTACAACACCAAACATAAATTTAACAAAAATATCGCAAAACTCGTCCGAACTACTAGCGAACTAAAGGCGCAACTGGCCGATATACAGGAGAATCTAGACCAAAACCCATGGTCAAACCATATAAATATGGTTTACACCACTGCGCCCAGCGTAACAGTGTTTATAATTTTAATTGTAATAATAATGATAATAGTAAGAAAAATAAAAAAGAAAACACAACCCCCTTTCATACCACTACCTAGTACCGAAAATAAGTAATGTAAGAACACGTTCTAAACCAATAATACCCACAATCCCTGCGCTAGCACGCAGGCACAGCTTATACGCATAAGGTAGAAATAGTACATGATTGTAATTACATTTATATACGGGAAAACAAATTTGTAACACGAGTACAAATTAATAAATTATAACAAGTACAAACGATTATAACTATAATTGTAAATGGAAACAAAAGAAAAAATGTATGTAGAATAAGAGTGCGAAAACCTCGCTAGACACTCCGTTTTCTTTTCCCAAGGGGGGAGGGATGTTATAATAGCGAATAGTATCAGCGTTTTCGAAACACTTCTCGAAAAATTGTTTCGATTGCGCCACAATAAGGAAGCGGATGTGCAAGTGCGGCGATAAGCACCACCTTGCACATTTCGCATTTAGGACCACAATTCCAAACGCATTGCACCATTACCAAATATGGTAATGTTCTTGTCGCCGGGCACCCCCTCCGACAAGCCTAAAACAATATTATAAAAGAGCGGAGAAGACCGCCCGCGTTAGACTTAACACCTCGGTCTCTCGCCGCGACATACGCGACCAACGCGCGGTTCGCACATTAATAATAAGTACGGGAGTAGTATTTAAAACACATACAAGTGTATTTATCAAATAAACCTTTTTATATTTAATACTACAAGAAGTAATCCAAATTTTTACTACATTTTATCCACCGCCACACACCCTGCCGCGCCCGCATCACCGATCTCGAACTCTTTTTCGTGTCCTGGCAACACGGGCACGACAGGCTTAAAAAGTCGCATTTAATGACAGTATTTGTTTAACCTTAGATGACGTCGCCAAGGTGGTCAGGAGAAGGTCAACTTTGCTTTTTTAGATAGAAATACATATTTTTTATTACGGCATTTTATTCTACGTAAAAAAACAAACAACTTTTGTTTGAAAAACATTTTTTATACGACCTCTATTTTCTAAGATATTTACGTAAATATCTACAAAATTATTGGTTTCAATAATTTTTTACTTGAATTCTATCAACTTTACCGAAAAATATCAAGAGATAAACATTATTTACTTTGTTCTCATAGAGCTCTGAGAATTTTTTTCAGAATTTTATATTAATTTTTTACTACTGCATTTTCTTGCATTTTCTTGAAGTACTAAAAAGTTAACACAAAATTCTGAAAAAATTCTCTGAGCTCTTTGAAAACAAAATAAGCAATTTTTATCTCTTAATATTTTTCGGTAAAGTTAATAGAATTCAAATAAAAATTATTGAAACCAATAATTTTGCAGATATTTACGTAAATATCTTAGAAAATAGAGGTCGTATAAAAAATTTTTCCAAACAAAAGTTGTTTGCTTTTTCACGTAAAATAAAATTCCGTAATAAAAAATATGTATTTCTATCTAAAAAAAAGCAATGTTGACCTTGTCCTGACTTTGGTGACGTCATCTAAGGTTAAACAA
>NW_022639822.1:30007-30241 GCF_010583005.1 Odontomachus brunneus | reverse complement strand
AGATATTTACGTAAATATCTTAAAAAATAGAGGTCGTATAAAAAATTTTTTCAAACAAAAGTTGTTTGCTTTTTCACGTAAAATAAAATTCCGTAATAAAAAATATGTATTTCTATCTAAAAAAAAGCAATGTTGACCTTGTCCTGACTTTGGTGACGTCATCTAAGGTTAAACAACTACTGTCATTAAATGCGACCTTTTAAGCCTTACAACTTTTATTCGAAATATTTTTCA
>NW_022639822.1:23589-29997 GCF_010583005.1 Odontomachus brunneus | reverse complement strand
ATATATTTATATAATTATATTGGATATATTTTAATATTAAAAATTTTAAAAATTGAGCGTAAAAATATTAAATATAATGTTAAATTTTTTTTTTAATATCATGTTACATCACTGCTTCATTTTCAACTTCACATAAAATATTATTCACATCCTGTATAACTTCATTATTTTCGTTTAATATAAATCTTTTGAATGTTACACTCATATTGTATGATTATATTCCTTATTATACCGCACCGTCTCAGTTCGCTTGTCACGAGTCAAATGTTGGAGGATCGAAGTGTTACATGCACTTGGTGTTGCGCCGAGAAAGGTTAATTCTCACTAGACCTAGTCTTGCACTTATATCGTTCGGTGCAACACTAGTTCAGAGTCAGTGCGAACCGACCGAATTCACTATAACTAACTCTACTCGAGCATTTGAAAGCAGTACCGAGTTGTCTCGAACCATGAAGTTATCAGATTTACATACAACCTAACCTAGGTTAGGTTAGGTTAGGTTCTAACCGGCCCTCGGACTACGTGTAAAGTAGAGATGTCTGATTCTGTTTAAAACAATCGATTTTGGATAATCAATTATATTTTTTAATAGAATCATTAAATCAATTGTTCGGAAAAAAATATAATCGATTCCAAAGAATCGAAACGAAAATATATACATACACACTGTTGCGGATTGCTCGGCTAAGCCGGGCGAGCTATGATGTCTGATCCTTGTATTGCCCCTGCGCGACTTGCGCTACTGTTGTCACATCTAGCGCCGACCAAGCTACGCGCGATTACCAAAACATTACCTTATATGGGCATTTTTCAGAGCCCGATCTCGCCTGACAATAGCTGCTGGAGCTTAACTGCAGGCTCCACGTTTTTCAGTCTGGCTCTGGTTCTCTGTCGAGCCAGACGATGATGCTAGCTTTCTCGGTATAACAATTGGCAATTGTTGGTTGCAATATACTCGCGTCGCTTGCGCCATTTGACTGCACGTGTTTCGGTGTGCTTCACCACAGTGCGTATCGTTGCATGCGCTATGCCGCGCTGGCCTGCGTGCACTGCCGCAATCTTGCAGGCTGCGTCATCCACCGCTTGCGGGACAACGGTTGCGGGCGTGCTCGTTGCTGTTGGGCAGACGGCCGACCTGCTCTGTCCTTGCTCTCGCTGCACCAGTGTTAACTGACTTATTAAACCAGTGATGCGTTGCTCAGTTTGAAGCTGTGTTCTCTCTTTTCACGATCCTTACCTCCCTTTTTTGTCGAGGTTCAAGCACTTGGCGAGCCATTTGCACGACATTGCGATCGCGTCTGGAGCTATTGTGAACACACATACAGCGACCTTCAGTCCCGATCTACAATAGATGTAGTAAGCTTTAAGCTTTAAGAAATTGACCAATCATAGTCGAATTATAGAAGAATAAACTATTGTAATTGGGGAACCTATAATCAGAGAGTCGTCAACTCGTCACGTGACCGACTGCGCGTTGATTGGCTCAGCGCGTGGAACTCCATGATCCTGAGAGAAAGATTAGAGAGACAGTGACAGGAAGGACGCAAGGTTTAAATAGGTAAGGATTTTAAAGTAATATTGTATTTTTTTTCGTTTGGTAAGTGTTTACATGTGTTATATCCTTAATCCTTGCTTCCTTTCTGTCACTGTCATTCTCACCTTTCCCTCAGAATCATAGAACTCCACGCGACCTGAGCCAATCAGCGTACAGCCTGTGACGAGTCACGTGATGCGTTGACGACTCTCTAGAGGTTTGTTAAGGTTTGTTCGGTTCCGCATGGTGACGTGACCAATCAGAGTGCGTTAGAGCGAGTAGGAGCACGTTGGGACATGCGACGCAAACAAACGGGAGCGGTGCAGTTGGACACAGCAAATCACAGCACCGTATGATTAGAAACATTTGTAGGGTCCCTTGGAACAACGACTTGTGATTGGACTGTGTCCAATTGCCCCGTGTCCAACTGATATACACCCAAACAAACCTTCTGATTATAGACTCTCTAATTGTAATTGGTCAACTTCTTATGGCTTAAAGTTTACTATACCTAGTGTAGATCGGGACTAAGGGCCGTGGCACACCAAAAAACTTAAGCAGTAAAATATAAGTAATAAGCAAATTGACCAATCACAGTCGTTGATTCTTGGAGCGTAAGAAGAATCAGCGACTGCGATTGGTCAATTTGCTTACTATTTACGTCTTATAGCATGTTCAACTGACTCTCGCTTAACCCATTCTGGGTTATTCAGCTTACGTTTGGTCGAACAAGTACTTATAAGCATTATGATTGGCTAGTAGAGACTTATGACGTCATTAACCGCTCTCGGAGCGATTAACCCAGGGCTAGTCGAATACGTTATTAGACTGAGTTCCCACTTAGGGCCTTCGCACACATATTGCTGTAACTGTGGCCATAATACGTAAACTTAAGTTGAAGAACAAATCAGGATATTGCTACAGATTTATGTATTCCCAGAAACTATAAGTGACACCAAGTTTTTATCTCACATAGAAGAAACTAGATTTCAACCAGTTGAAATCTAATTACTTAAACCTTGGTGTCACTTTTATAATCTTTTGGAATACATAAATCTATAGCAATATCCTAATTGGTTCTTCAGCTTAAGTTTACATATCATGGCTACGGCTAAAGCTACGGCTACGGCAATTTGTGTGCGAAGGCTTAGTTCCCACTGAGCACGTCACGGGTTGAGCCAATCGTATCGTTCCATTTTATTACGAAACTTTACGCCGAATAAAATGAGACGATTTGATTGGCTCAACTCGTACGACGCGTGCGTCACGAGTTTAACCAATCAAATGGTTCCATTTTATTGCGTAAGGGTGCGTTCCTACTTAGCGCGTCACACGTCGTCCTTTGCGGACCAATCAAATCGTCCCATTTTATTCGTCATAAAGTTAGATAATAAAATAGGACAATTTGATTGGTCCGTGACGGACGACGCAACGCATGATGCGCTAAGTGGGAACTCAGCCTAACTTTAAGACTTTACGTTACGCAATAAAATGGAACGATTTGATTGGTTAAACTCGTGACGTGCGGATGACGCAATTCAGCCTTAGGCTGAATTCCCACTTAGCGCGTCACGCGTCGCATCGTCCGAGTTAAGCCAATCAAATCATCTCATTTTATTCGGCGTAAATTTACGCAATAAAATGGGACGATTTGATTGGCTTAACTCGGACGACGCGACGCGTGACGCGTTAAGTGGGAACTCAGTTTTACTGCTTAATGCCGTGTTTGACTGGCTCTGGGTTAATCGCTCTGAGAGCGATTAATGACGTCATAAGTCATGATTAGTAGAGTCATAAGTCATGGCTAGTAGAGAGGCATAAAACATAAGTTTTGTAAGTTGTTCGACCAGTAAACGTAGGCTGAATAACCTAGAATGGGTTAATCCAGAGCCAATCGAAAATGCTATAAATTTTTCTGTGTGTTATGGTCCTAAAAGTATACGAATGCTTTATGTAGATATTTGTGTGGTTGGGAAGGAAGGATTAATGCACGTATTCATAGTCAGGCTTTATGTTCAAGGTCTCCTTAAATTTATTTTTAGATGCTCTGTAGCCAATAGAATTATCCGTCTAAGCATCCAAAAAGGAATTTAAGGAAGCCTTGAATATAAGGACTGATTATAGCCAGTAGTCGGATCTTATATTTAAGACCGTCTTAAGTTTATCTTCAGATAGTCCGTAGCCAATGAAATAATCCGTACAGCATTTAAAAATTAATTTAAGACGATCTTTAATATAAGACCTGACTAATAGTGGCCATAGAAATCTTAGTTTTTTTTCTCTTTCTATCCGTCACCTGATAATTATATCAGGTGGCGGATTTCTATCTACAATCTGATAATTATATGATAGTCACTTAAATGCTACTTTATCTGTTAAGTACAGTTTATTATAACTATTTATAATATATTTTTATATGGAGTTTATTATAGTTATTTATAATATATTCTTATGTAGGTAATATATTCTTATTAACATTATAATCCGATATTCATAGTTGGATACTATATTTAAGATTGTTTTAAGTTTATCTTTATAAAAATAAAGACGGTCTTAAATATAAAATCCAACTATGAATACCAACCATAGAGTAATATTATAAACTATAACAGATATTTATAACAATATATAATTAACATAATATATTAATGACATTCTTATATATTAGTAATATCTTATTAACTTTTACAAAGTAATATTATAACATAAACCTAATATAGTTATACATAGAAAAGATGTATCGGTTACATGTATTTTTCCCAGTATTGATTTGAGATTGACTGAAGAAATAAAATCTTTGATGCTCTTTCAGATAATAATCTACTACGTTTTTGTGAAATAATAGTACCGGCTTTACTGAAAAGCCTTTCTGATGGTACAGACGTAGCTACTATTGCAAAATACTTTGTCACAATTTTATATAAATTATTAGGTGCGCAACTAAGTTCCAGCTGTTTGTCAATAGATGGCTCCAGCAGTAAGTGCTGGTCGATTTTGACATATCTAAAACGTCATGAACCAAGCTTAGACATATGGTAAACAAACCGCTTTGACACGTTAGTGATTTTGTTTTGGCGTCATATACTTTTGGTTGTGTGAAAATGTTTGATTTTGTGCCAAATAATCGTCATTTGCGGGAAGTGTTGATTTTCTTATTTCATTCGAAGAAAATAGCGGCTGAAGTGCATCGAGAACTCTAAAAAGTTTACGGAGATGCTGCTTTAAGTGAAACAACGTGCCATGATTGATTTCGTCGCTTCAAAGACGGTGATTTCGATGTTGACAACCGTCCGTAAAGAAAGGCCAAAAACCTTCGAAGACGCTGAATTGGAGGTATTGCTCGATGACGATCCGTGCCAAACGCATGAACAGCTTGCTTCAGCATTAGGAGTTACCCGCCAAGCCGTTTCCAAGCGATTGCATGCGTTGGGAATGATTCAAAAGCAAGGAACTTGGGTTCCTTATGATTTGAAGCCAAGGGACGTTGAGCGTCGTTTTTTCGCCTGTGAACAACTGCTCCAGCGGCAAAAAAGGAAGGGTTTTCTTCATCGCATCGTGACGGGTGATGAAAAATGGATTCATTACAGCAACCCAAAGAAAAGAAAGTCATGAGGACTGTCAGGTCATGCTTCTACATCGTCGGCTCGGCCGAATATTCACGCTGCGAAGGTTATGCTGTGTATTTGGTGGGACCAGGTCGGTGTTATTTATTATGAGCTGTTGAAACCGAACGAAACCATCACTGGGGAACGGTATCGAATTCAATTGATGCGATTGAGCCGAGCACTGCGCGAAAAACGGCCACAATACGAGCAGAGGCACGAAAAAGTGATTCTACTGCATGACAACGCTCGGCCTCATGTTGCCAAACCCGTTAAAACCTACTTGGAAACGCTCAAATGGGAAGTCCTACCCCACCCGCCATATTCCCCAGATATTTCGCCGTCCAATTATTACTTGTTCCGTTCGATGGCACATGGTCTGGCTGATCAGCAGTTCCGCTCATATGAAGACATCAAAAAATGGCATTATTCGTGGATAGCCTCACAAGACAAATGCTTTTACCGTAACGGTATTCGAGCTCTGCCAGAAAGATGGGAAAAAGTTGTAGCTAGCGATGGGCAATACTTTGAATAATTCATTTGTAACCATTTTTTCACAATAAAGTTGCATTTTCATAAAAAAACAGCGAGAACTTAGTTGCGACCTAATAGGATATTTATATTTTACTTTCGACCAATATTTCAAAGGGTCATCTGTTCTGTTCAATAAAGCAGTATTTAAATATTGTCGTAGTTCAACAGGTACGCTTGTCGAATCATCATTTAATACTAAATTTAATACTACAGAAGATTTTATTTTTTCGTGAATATTCCACAAATCATTATCATTATTTTTGTCGTCATCTTGCAATCTATTATTAATTTTTATATTACTATTATACGTAGTATTTATCAGTCTACTTACAGCATTTATTGTAGATGCACATTCCATTGCACTTTGAAAATGAATTTTTTTGAAACATGGATCTAACAAAGTTGCAATAGAAAGAAATTTATTGTTTCTAATGACAGAAGTTAGTCCAAATCGGTATTTAAGGGGTTACACCACAGTAGAGAGCGAAAATTTAACGTTTTTTTGCGATTTTTTTTTAAGTAAAAGGAAAAGTAAAAGAGTAATTCTTTTTAAGGATGTTGTTAAGCATGTTTTGAAGTTTTAAAAAAAATTTTGTTTATTAAAAAATATTACAAAATGGCTGCCCAATAGCCGTTTCTGCGGAACGGTTTTTTTTAAGGGGCTCCGCGGCACGAAGTAGAAGTGTAGCAAAAATTAATCTGGAACAAAATAAAAAATTTTTTCTTAAACTACATTAG
>NW_022639822.1:22540-23579 GCF_010583005.1 Odontomachus brunneus | reverse complement strand
TTTTTTTTTAAGTGGAAGGAAAAGTAAAAGGGTAATTCTTTTTAAGGATGTTGTTAAGCATGTTTTGAAGTTTTAAAAAAAATTTTGTTTATTAAAAAATATTACAAAATGGCTGCCCAATAGCCGTTTCTGCGGAACGGTTTTTTTTAAGGGGCTCCGCGGCACGAAGTAGAAGTGTAGCAAAAATTAATCTGGAACAAAATAAAAAATTTTTTCTTAAACTACATTAGTATAGCTATAGAAATACGTAGGGGATTTTGAAAATATTCATTTTTGTTAAATTGGCGAGCATTTGAAAAAAAAAGTTCATTTTACTACCAAAAAACGGGCACTTATTTGTACCTAAAAAATCGAAATATTAACTTATCGAAAATCGGCTACGTATTTCTATGCGGAATGTTGTTTTAAAGATGTGATATTAATTTGGAGTGAAAAAATAGAAAATTGTTTGAGTTATGCTGCGTGCCGATTTGAAAAAACGTGTTTCGAGAAAAACGCGTTTAAAGTTTTGACTCGTGTTTCAATCTTAATAAAATAAAAATTTGGATTATTAAAAATTTTTTACCTTTAATCTGCTATTCCAGCACCGTAAAGCTGACCTTCCAGGTTGCTTAACTCCTCCTCGTTTTCTTTCCTGGACGCTTTTATGCTGGAGCGAGTTTCTTTCGCTGCGTCCGTCAAAGAGCGGTCCGCGCGTTGTATTCGAGCAGCGTCCGTTTCTAAGCAAAAGTTGTAGGATTGTGGTCCAATGTTCATGTCCATCACTTTCATTATTCTTAAAACGTTTATCAGTCCATCATTAAAATTACAAACAGCAATGTCACTTGCTATTTGTAATATTTTCTTTCCGCTTGAATAATTTTTAGGAGCCAAGTGCCAGACTGTAGAATTAAAACTTTCGTTGCTGTTCTGCGTATAGCCTCCCAAGCAACGATTCAGCAACTCGTCACGGCTCAAATCCTCGTAGATTGGTCTGATGGCTTCAAAAACTTCGTTCGATAGTGCCGGCTTATGATGAAAGGAGTCTAAGGAACCCGTT
>NW_022639822.1:15947-22530 GCF_010583005.1 Odontomachus brunneus | reverse complement strand
CAAATAACGTGTGAAAAATTAGCACTGCAAAAGAAAATCGTGATTTCGAATAACTTCCACGCAAAATTTACGTCTCCTCTCAACATCAAAGGACGCTGTACTAACGTACTTTGTGTTCAAAATGCTTGAAAATGTTTCTAACGACATTTATTAGTGTATTAGAGAAGTTAGAAATCGAATGGTAAGACATAATGCTGTACCCGACAAGCAGGTGTCGTATTTACCGCAGGTAGTCGTTTCGGAGCAGTCGGGAGGGGTCGAGAAAGAGCTCGAAATTTCAATGAAAACGATTTCTGGCAGATATAAAACCGTTTGTCTCTTATTCTAGAGGGTTCAAAGGATTTTTTAAGCCAATAAAAAAAGAATCGATTTTTTGAAATTTCTACTGTGGTGTAACCCCTTAACCTGCTTAAAAATATTTTTATGCAATTCTATAGTTACATCAATATCAGGCTTTTGTTCTTCTAAATGTTTTATCAGACAATTCCCTTATAGAAATATTATACTAAGAATCATTGATAATTACTTATTATCCAGTATTTTTAATACTGAAAATAAGTAATTATCAATGATTCTTAGTATGATATTTCTATAAGGGTTATTAATGGTATTACTATACTGCATGTTAAATATTGTTCTCCTGATATTTGTAGTTATTTGTTCTAGAAGAGATAATATCTTAATTGCATTAATTATCACTTTTCTTTTTTCATGTGTTATCATTTGTAAAGAGGATTCATATAATAATACTTAACTAACGATATCGATAAGTTCTATGAATCTATGTAACATGTAATAAGTTAAATTCCAACGAGTAGGACAATCCTGTTTAAGTGTCAAATATGTACCTTCTGTTTTTCCTCGTTGCATTTGTAACCGTCTAAGTTCGTCAGATGCACGAGTGCTATGTTTAAAATATGTTACAATACGTTTTACTTTCAGAACTATTTCTTGAAAACGATCCGAAGTTTCTATCGATATTTTTGTTACTAAATTTAATATATGAGCAAAGCACGGAAGATGCTTCTGACTTCCAAACGTTTCACATGTTGCATTTACTATGTTAACTCCATTATCAGTAACAATACAGAGGATTTTTTTACTTGAAATATTCTATTGTTTACACATAATACATATTAGTATACCACTAGTAGATGATCCATCAATATTTTCTTTATTTATGTTTTCAGTCAGAACCTCATTATTTACTATATTCGATGTTGTAAATTTCATTCTTTTTTCAAAATAGTTTTTTGTATATACAAAAAAATGTTTCCTTTTTATATAGTTTCTCATATTGGTAGTATTACCATGGCATATTTGTAGATGCCCAAGCATAAACGACATCGAGCTGTGAGTCCATTATTTAAATAAAAAAAATCCTTAATTGATTTACCTTTCTCAGATAGGCAAACTTGTATAAACAGGTTCTGTACTGTGCGTACTATATATTTTTGATAGGACACAAAATAGTACTAAATTGTATCATTTTGTGTCCTATCAAAATGATATAGGCCTATATTCTGAATCCTCTTTTATCTATAAAAATGCCTCTAAAAGAGGCTTAGGAGCCACCTGATTAGCTGAGAAGCTATATTTAAGGCACTTTTATCGATAAAAGAAGATTCAGAATATGGGCCTATATATAACAAACATCCAAGAAATGTCTTGAGAACATCATGCAGACATTTTTAATATATCCTTAGAATATTGTCAAACTTTCTTTTACCTGCTCTTCGATGTATTCTACAACTTCATCATCCGACATATCTATTAGTTTTTATGAAATATTTTATATTGCAATTCTAAATAAAATCTTTTTCTTCCTCTATTAATTTCTATGTTTTTTCTTTCTGTTTTTTTCTGTTTTAGCTTCTGTTCTGTAGGGTGGTTGTGTGTAATGCAGATGTCATACCTGCACGAGCTGCGTAAATAAAGCAAGTTAAGAACCGACTATATTGGGCTTATTGTAGCACGGTAATGCAAGAGCCAAACATTACGGACCAATCGAATAATAATAATAATTCGGTCTGCGTCAGATACGAACATGACGAACATGGATGATACATAACCGAACGCGAACGAAGATAGAGATGAGGAATTATCCAGAACCGGGAGAAGACCTCCGCGCAGAAAGAAAAAAAAACCGAAATTCTCGCCGAGTTTCACAAGCATGTGATGTACATCACTTGACTGATATTGATATAAAACTTTTACAAAGTAATCCAGTCTTATCTCTGGACCATTGCTTAGTATGCCTTTTGATTGGACAATGCTTAGGTTCGTCAGGATTTCAGTGAATAGTTCCAGGTCCAAGGGTGATCTGCTGCCCAAAACAGTCTATTTTAGGCAATCATGCGCACGCTTAATTAGCCTAGTCACGTTATCTGTTAGTTATCTGTTGGAGAGGCACGTACTTTTTCACATGCCACTACTCCCCAACGTGGAGGTCCTACACTCCGGCAGCTAGTGGCTGGCCAGTATTTTGATTCGCGCTTTTTGGTGCCAGCTTCTGTTTACCAAGTGTTTCTGGTTCTTTTGATATAGATCTCTTCTCCAAGACTATTCTCACCAGCCTGGACCATTCATGAGCTAATCTTGCTAAATGTCCACTTATTGCATAAAACTACTCGCTTCACCACTTTAAGGTAACGTTTATCACTGCAAATGGTCGAGCTGATCACTTTCAAGAGAAACCAGCGACTTGATGAAGATCGCCGAATGTAACAAATATAGATTTCAAGAAATATAGATAGCCTCAAGAAATATAGATTTTTCACTGGAGATAGTCTTACATATTACCAGAAGCCACTTTCGATTAATAGCTTAACATACATATTTTTTCTGTTAGTATTGTATAGACTATCATTTTCAAATAAAATCACATTTCCACAATCTATCTTTGCTTTCTTTAAGTTTTGGTTAACACAAATAATCTGCGAACTCATAGCGCTTTAAGTAGACACCAATTTTGACGGGATTTCCGCCTACACATTGACTACGAGCTCTTTAGTTAGTATAAATGCTGTCGCCTCACTGGGCATCGGTATCCTCTACTTTCTTTGTACCTCTCATTTTCATGATGTCTCGCCCGTCGACTTTCAACCGTCTTTCTTCTATGTCCAACGAGATCGTCACCAGAAGCTGTTCGACCCGTTTCATTGACGTCGCCAAAACTCTCGCCCTCATGTGCGAAGTTCATGTTGCTCATGAAAAGTTCAGTCATTATCTGAACAACGATTAGACTGCCTTCAATAAATGGGAAGTTTTGATGGCTGAACAACTCTCGTAGCAACTCCTTCACCAGGATTTGCATGCGGATGAAGAGGAGTCACTCGATGTCAAAGCTGCTGAAGACAACAATGCTGACTCCACAATGGTCTCTTTCGAACAGTACTAGAAGGAGGTTGAATCTATAGATGAAGGAAAAGGAGAAGCCGACGGTCTGTCGTGTGACGTCCAGCAGGATGATGAAGAGATGACGAGCGACGAAGAAATGCCGAGTGATAAGAATGATGATGACGATTATGATCCAGCGAGGGAACCCAAAGTCCAGTGACGTTATTGGGAAGAAACTCTGCTTGAGACGTGGGAAGCAGCCTTCCGCTACTACACATACCAGCGCGACAAGAGTAAGACGCTGGAAATTAGCGACGAATTCTTCGCCTCATGTAAGAAGCTGAAAATGGAGACAATGCACTGTCGGTACCCTAAGTTCGTCGGTCACAATATCGAACATCTGAAGAAGTGGTGGAAAGAGATGTGCACTGGCCACTTACCGCGCATTGAATTCCTTGGTATTGGACAAATTTAAAGAGGCCAGGCAGAACTCCGAGCGAGTCTGTGACTGGACTATTTGACGATGGGCATTGGAAATGATTTTGGAGCATTTTCTGGGAATGTGCTTCCGAGCAAACACCTCGTGGCTCACGAAGTTCAAGCGTCGGTGTGACATTGTGTCCCAGAAAATCATCAAAATAGTTGGATCCGATTTTTTGCGCAAAGAATCAAAGTTCCAAACTGAAGTGGACACATTTGTCGAAAAGATCAGGGCGATCATTGCCGAGAAGGACTTCAAAGATGAAAAGGTATTGAACGTGGACCAGAATCGCTTCGATAAGCTGATACTCGGTCATTGTACGAACATTTAAAGGTGAGCAAGGAGTGAAGGCCGTCACAGGAAGTATCAGTGCTATGACCCATAGTTATTGCGTCATGCCCATCATCTCCATGGCCGGAACAATCATTCCGAAACTGTACCTTCTAAGATTCAGAAGATTAATGAAAGATTCTTGCAATCAAATTCCGAAGTTTCTGACAATATCCATATAAATGCGGTCACTCGACGATGATGACCATACAGGACTTGCGGATATTTCTGGAAGAAGTGTTCTTCCCGGGAGTGATTGCCACTGGCTTAAAGAAGTGCCTCTTCCTCGCTGACAGTTGGTCCTCGAACAAGGACCAGGATTTCTTCGAGGAAGTCGCACGAAAGTTCAACAACCAGATCGTCGTGACGAGGATGATCATCCCACCTGGCACGACTGGTCTCATCCAACTATGTGGGCTACTTCCACTAATACAAAGCGTTCGTTTGCCATATTACGAATTCTGTTGAAATGGACAGCAAGATTTGATGGCGACAGAAGTGCTTTCTTCTTCAGGCTCTTGCTCACCTGCAGTTCCAGGCACCCCGCTTCAAGCATCTGCTTCAGAATTCTTTTGTCATTCCGAAGTTCAAAACCAATTGCTGGGATGATATGACCAGACGCCGGAGAAGTATTGCCTGAAGATTGGTTATGCCATGGTTTGTTCAAATCGCGATTGTGACCAGGTGTCTTCTTTCAGATGCGCCTATTGTCAACTTACCTTTTGTTATGATTATTGTTTTGTCAAGAAATTACATAATTGCAGTTAATAAAGACGTTATTTTTTAGTTGAATTCTTATTAATGTAATTCTTCAGTTGAAAGAATTCCCGCCAGATATTTTGGGTGGTTTTGGGGTAATGAGCGATTCGAGATGAGCTGGACACAGTTTGACTGTCATTGGTAACCTAGGGATCATTTCACGGTGATCATGTATTAACAATGGCTAGAACAGCACAGATAACGTCAGAAAAGTCGAGAACGACGATGAGTCCGTCAAGAGTGCATACTCGGACGAGGAGTGCACCGATCTGAGTCACAATGAGGACGTCGTGGTGAAAGAGGAACCGATGATCAGGACCGTGCGAACAACGTCGTCAAAGAGATGGTGGCCGATGAAACTTCTGGTATCGCACCGATTAGGTTGAATGAAGAGAAGAGATAATGATCACCACTTGTTATTGATCTTGAAGTCGCCGAAGAGAATAATGGGAATGTTGAAGAAAACTAACTGATGGGCGCACAATAAGGATCACACCACGTACTCGCGTATCGCTTATTATCTGCGGATAAAACTTTTACACCCAGCAAGACATATAAGAACTTGTACGCACAGCACATTACAGAACATAAAATTAGGAAACATGAAGTTGAAAGATTGAAGAAAGAAACAAGTGAAACAATTGATACACATACGCGACCATGACATATTCGTTTCGCGTTTATTCATACGTGTTTAAAAGTAAAATAATATTCGGACATGTAACGACATACAAATGGACTGTGCGCACTTAATACATAAATTACGCTCATGAACTCACCACTTATTTTCGCACTGTAACAACGCCGATAGTTGCAAGAGAGCACCGCGGTGCATATGTTTAAAGTGCGAGGACACAAATCCCGCCGCAATTTGTAACAATCGGCTCTTTATCTCTGAGGACATCATATAGAAAAACAAGTCTAATTGCCGCAATCGCAATTGCGACCACATTGTAACGTCTCGCGTCGTTCCAGCCATAACCCTTATAGAAATATCATACTAAGAATCATTGATTAATTACTTATTTTCAGTATTAAAAGTACAGTATTTAGTAATATTCTGTGATTCAAATACAGCTTTTAGTACTCAAGTATTTCAATATTTAATGTTACAAATCCTACCTTATGATTGATTTCAATACTTAAATATTGATATGCAATACTTCGTCCAGTGATAAAATACTTACTCAGAACATTGTCAATATTTAAATACTAATATATAATACTTTGCTAAGATAAAATACTTACGCAAAATACTGTTAAGATTAAAAGTATTAACCCAGACAGCATACAATATTAGTAAGTTATTAGATAAATATTTATAAATATTTATTTTGAATTGCTTTTTTAAAATATTATATATACATATATATATGTATATATAATATTTTAAAAAAGCAATTCAAAATAAATATTTATAAATATTTATTTTGAATTGCTTTTTTAAAATATTATATATACATATATATATGTATATATAATATTTTAAAAAAGCAATTCAAAATAAATATTTATAAATATTTATTTTGAATTGCTTTTTTAAAATATTATATATACATATATATATGTATATATAATATTTTAAAAAAGCAATTCAAAATAAATATTTATAAATATTTATTTTGAATTGCTTTTTTAAAATATTATATATACATATATATATGTATATATATC
>NW_022639822.1:12684-15872 GCF_010583005.1 Odontomachus brunneus | reverse complement strand
GAATATCGTACCGGATTCGTGTGAGAGTTTTCGCGTATCGCGTCGCTGACGGTTTTCGTGAGTATTCTCGAAGTCGCGTCCGGCGTGTGTTTGTTTGTGAACTTCATTAGAACAACGATCAGAAGCGACTTTTGCGAGCGGAGCAGATGTGGAGGTCAGCGCGCCCCTAACTTTGTGCCCCCCCGACATCCCTGGCCGGCCACCAGGATTGGAGGAACGGAGAACATCGAGGGACTAAAAGGCAGCGACCGACAACTCCACACCGCTCAGGATCAGGTGAATCGCTTTCTCACTATTTCGTATTAAATAATGCCGCATTATCGCTCGCTCAGTAATCATAAATCTAATACCGTTTAGAACCTTTCGGAGCGAGAACACACTATCGCAAGTAGACAGTATTCTGTCAGCGGTGTTTACTTTCAGCGAACGCAGCCGTCACGAGAACCTAGAAGAAAAAACGGAAGCGCCGAGACAGGCAGCGAGAGAATCCGCGACGGCAACAATGTCTCGAGACAGGAACTGTCTCGAGTCAATAATAGTAATAGGTACCGATTCCCGACTGCCGAATATCGCAGGACGAGAGAAGGAGAGACGCAGAAGGACTCGCGAGATGGTGCGATCCTTCAAGAGCAAAACGTCAGCAGCCTTACCGCGACCGTTGCCGCGAGCTGAACAATTTTTTGAAGCTCCGACTATCGTGGACGACTATCGCGATTGAGAGAGATAAAGAGAGTGAGAGAGAGAGAGAGAGAGAGAGAGAGAGAGAGAGGGCGAGGGAACACCGCCATCGACTGCCACCGCTAACCCAAGGATCGCCGCCGAAAGTTGTAAGACCACCCATCTGTTCCGTGGTTCGCCCGATTGTCGAAATTCGTGTTGTTAACGCTCGCGTATCGTTGTCTCGTCCGCGGAGCGGCCGCGCGTAGTAGGACTCACCCGAGGAGGTCGTCCTCGGGTTTCTCATCGAGCGGGCTTATTGTCGCGTCGCGAGTAACGCCTGTTTTGTGCAAAAAAGTGCCGAATTTCTTTTATCGGGACGAGTAAGAGTCCCGCAAATAAATGTATTGTTACCGAAAACGTGTAGTGTCATTTCCACCCTCTCCTAACCCATCCCGTCTCCGACTTAAAAGCTCGCGAGCAACCGGTCCCGACGGTTCCGGGACACGCGACTTTCCTGGTACATATCGAATCTCGCGTTTATCGAGGTGGTGCGGCCTTTCCGCACCTGGCGCCCAACTACCGCGTATGTTTTAGTGGCGCGTTCCGGAGCCGACGAAAATATGTCGACCCTCTCAATGAACGAGAAAGGGGGAGATGCCTCTCCTCCAATCCAGTGGATCGCCACCGAGCACCCACGCCGCCCCTCAACGTCGCCCACTGTACTAGGGTGATTCCCGGGGACGGCGTAGGGCTCGGCGGCGATCCCAAGCCCGCAACCGCGCTCGCGGAGGGCCTGTTCGAAAAGGTCCTGAGCTCCGCGAGCGCGGTTCAGATTCGCCTGGAGGAGGCGGGTCGCCATTACGGTTTACCGCTCTCCTCCAGATTCTCCTTCTTTTTCTTGTTGCGGCGCTCGGCCGAGGAGTCCATAGACTGTGGACTCCCCCGGCACGAGCACCGCTCCCTCTCTTCGCCCCGGTCCTCGCCGAGGGAGGCTTCTGCTCCAATGGGGCAGGGTCCTTGGGAGAAACCGGGGCTTTGGAACCCCCGTCCGCCTGAGCGGTGACGGGAATTCCCTCCTTAACTGCGGGGGGTTTAGAGGGGGGGGATTTATTGGATGCCTTGCGTCTTCGCCTCCCCCCCCCCTTTCCCCCGTTGGCCTGCCTGACAATTTGGCAGGCGGGACCTCCAACCCTATGGCCACAGGACCGACCGGAGTCGCGGCACACCGGGCATGTCGCCAGTGCGTCGCACGCCGCGGCCCTGTAGCCAGCCGAACCGCAGAGGTAACAAAGACCACTGCGGTCGGCGCTGCTTCTGCAAGTGGTTCTGACGTGCTTCCACTCCAAGCATTTATAGCATTGGAGAGGGCGCTTCGTCAGTGTCTCCACCCGGACGGAGGACCACTCTACTTTAAGGCGTCCCCCGTCCAAAACCTTGCGGGCGGCCGCAAGGGGACACTGGAGCCACAGCGTCCCCATGCGGTTCGCCCCGGGGCGGACTGCCACCGCCCTTACCTCACCGGGCCCGCAGCCCCCGGCTACCGCCACCGCGGAGACAACTTCCTCCACGATGGCCGCGTCGTCGAGGTCGCGGATCCTTATGTCGGCCCTCTTCGAGGGACGCGCTATCCGCACGTCCCCCGTATCGGCGAAGAGAGCCGACATCCTACTGGCGAGGGCATCCGCTCTCGTATGCGACTCGGGACCGGGGATCTCAAGGAGGAGGGCACCAGTAGCCGCCTTGTTGCTCCTAATCTCCCCGATCCCGAGCTCGCCCAAATTGATACTCTCCCTCGCCCGCCGCATCGCGTCAGCATATGTGGCCGCTGGGCAGCTGACTGTGATTGCGGCGGCGCGAGGGACCTTAGGGATGCCCGCCTGTCCTCCTCGGGCATTCTGAGGGGGGCGATTGGCTTCCCCGGACCCGCTCTTTCCCGCCCCGGCTTGTTGTCGAGGCTTCGGAGCCGCCGGTCCAGGTGCCTCTTTAATGCCCCCTCCTCCTTCTTCTTCTCCCTCCCAGTCGCCGTCCTCCAATCTTCGGCGACTGAGATAGGAGCAGCCCCCCCTTCGGACCGCGCTGCAGTCCGATCTAGGGCAGGGGGCCCACCACCTTGACGGGACTTTTGGGTGGCGCTTTCTGCTGTGCCACTTTGCCCGCCTTTTTTCTTTTTCTTCTTCCTCTTCTTTTTGCCCCCTTCATCTCCAGTAGGCGTAGGGAGAGGAGGGGAAGGAGGAGCTGATTAGCGGTTCTCCCGGTCCCGCGTCATCCCCCGCGAACACCAGCCATTTCGGCATAGATGCTCCTAGGAGAAAGAGGGACGAACCCTATCTCCTGCATTACGCGGGGCACCAGTGCCACTACAAGGGCCGCCACCCTCTCCTCCCACCATTTCCCCTGGCCAGCGTCCCGGCCACCGGGAATGGGCTCATTCGCCCGGCTCGCCGAGGGGCGGTCACATCACCCGGCGCCACGGGCCCACCGCCTCCGCCCGCCCGTCTACGCGACGGCGGCAGTGGTTGCGATGTCCC
>NW_022639822.1:8907-12674 GCF_010583005.1 Odontomachus brunneus | reverse complement strand
TATTCGTTCTTTAATAATTAATAAAGAGATAATCAATATATTGAAGATTTATTTGAATAATACGATAAAGTAAAAGTTAATAAAAAGCAAAAGTCTATAAGAACGATCGAAGTAGGTTTTGAATTATGGATCTGGAATGTTAGGATGGTAAATTCAGTTTGGGTTTAGTGTGTTCTTAATAAGGCTCAACAATCAAGGAGCTCTGTCAGAGTCTCGTTCAGAAATCCCACGCTTAGGAAATCCTCATCACGCGCTACTCTGCAATTCGCTGTCTTAATAATTAAGTTCCGTAGCATACGAGACGCTGCCGAAACTGTCAGAGCTCTGTATTATAAGCAAAAGAATCTGCCAGGAGCAGTTAAGCTACCTGAAGCAGAGATAGAGAGAGAAAGAAACGCTATTACGAAGGCGTATATGGTAGACACTAGGACTACCGCAGCTCTGCAGTAAAGTGTATATATGTATGTTCGTGAGTGGGTTAGGGATGTAAGATAATAGATCGTCCTTAGAGATTATAAAATTATACTAACTGGATCAGGTAGAAAGGAACTTGAATCATATGACTATAGAATTTGAGTATAATGTCAATATATTTTATCTTAAAGTGTGATATAATAATGTAGTGTAATATATAAAATTGTGTATAATAGGTCTTCGACAGACAGTTCAGTCTGAGAAGTCCGGTGGTCAAAGGATATACGCGAGGTAAGGCTAGATAGGAACTAGCGAAATCGCCCTTAAGAGAATATGTTGTAACTTGATATGGGAGACGAGAGCGAATACTAAAAAGGTTTTGAGACCGGTATTTATGCTAGAATAGTAGTATTGTATCAAATATTCGAAGGCTATGTGTTGCCAAGTGATTATAATAATCGTAAGACTAAGATAAAATATAATATATATTGCCGGTAATAAATCTCTTATAGTTTATGGTGTGAGTATTCTAAATGCTAGGATGTATATACGCAGTAGGACTTACGATTGGTAATCGCAGTAATGTGTCGATATAATAGTAACTCGCCAGGACACGCTCGTATGGGTTCACAGTGTTGGCTGGCTGTCAATATAAGGGCCCGGATGATCGTCTTATTGTAGTAGGCGATGGGCACTTTGGAAATAGCAGATCTCGGAGTCGTCCCCGATGTAAAGTCGTTAACTTGTGTATTTGTGTATACGATCTCCCGAACAAATGCTTTTTAGCAACGGGTCGGTGAGAGAAATTAGTACAAAGGTTGAAGTGTATTTTTTAAGTGTATGAGTTGAGTTCGGCAGATGAACGAGTGCAAGATGTGTAAGACTGTGTGTAGAACTGCACTACGTCGGAAATTACGTTTAAGACTTATGAAAAATTTTGCGGAACTGCCCCGGGCGCTCTGGGGGTACGGCTTTTATAGGGTTTCTAACGGGGCTTCGTTCGGTTCCGGCGGCTTCCGACGGCGGTCGGGCTGCAGCGCCGAATCCTAGAGTGGCACGGTGGTCCCGAGTCGGTCTTTTCCAAAGGGATTTCACCGCGCTTCGGCTTCTCGGTACTGTGTGCGGGTGGCTGGATGACGTGATGTCCGGTGGCGTGATGCATAGCGACGCGATGACATCATGCTAAATGCGTTTGTTCGTGTCCTAGCGAGTTCGCTATGCGAATATTCAATATTATTTGAATTTGCTACCAATTCCTTCGTCATGTATGGCCCTTTGAGTGGTTATATGAATACTTCATTTCTGTAATAGTCTGATTTTATCCTTGGCCGTTTTTGACGAGTGAATTAGTAAGATTCCTTATTTTTAAATACAATAAAACTTATAATAACTAATTATAATATCGCATATAGTTTATTCTATGAGAGCTCATGATATTGTAGAATTTGGATTATTATCTTTAACGTACCTTTTAAATTCTTGATCATTTCTACTACGAATCAATTTGCCTAAAATATATTCTGTCCTTGTCTATTGATATCGTGACTTCTCATATAGCGCTTCGAAGTATCTGAGTATACTATTTGGTTCATACGGCGTTCTATGTCTCAGGTCAGCACGAATCGGCCTCTGGTTATCGCGGAGTTTATATACTGTAATAATCGCGAAAAATTGAAGTTTTATGGGGCTGGGACGTTACACCCACCACCGGCCGCCGGCGTCGCAGCAGTGGTCTCCTTTCTTAGAGAAGAGGGAGGGCAAGTGTTCCGGTCGCGGAGGTTTTCGTTCAAGGAAACCATGTCGTTTGATGAAACAACACTATTGCTTTAAATAATATTTTTTAAAAGTTTTTCTCAAAATTTAGTAATTCAGTTTGTTTAATTTGGATTTTCTTGAATTTTTTAATTTTTTTTTGTTGGATTAATCATTATAATATTTTGTTAAAAATATAAAAGTAATTATCACTAGTTCACTACATTACATCAATATTCATCGCATATCGAATGTTGCATTGTTTTAATACCTATCAACAAATTATCCAATAAACAACAAGTAAAAATTATATAACTATTATTTGGTGTTTGCTAGGTATGTTATCATATACTGTGAACAATATAAGTATACATTATATAAGCATGAATTGTAAGAACATTGTTGGAGTCATCAGAGTCACCGCGTGCGCGTCGATCGTCAGGTTAAGCAACAGTTTAATGCGGTCAGGACATGGATGGTGACCAGTGGTATACCGCTTGGGATCGAAATTATCGCAGGAGGATTCATGAAAGTTTGGAATGTGTTGACAACCTTCGATATCTCTAGTAGTTTATGAGACATAAGAAAATTAGGAATATAAGTATATTTTTGTAAACATTATTATTTTCTCATTTTTCACCTTCGCATAATAATTCTCAGTATTTGATTACTATCAATATTTAACAGTGATTTTATGATCAGTATTCACCAGAGATTAAGTATTGGCCAAAAAATTACTGAATTACTGGTAATATTTAATCACTAATAATTTTTCAGTATTTCTTGGTATAATATTTCTATAATGGAAGCGTCACATGCAGCAAAACAACGTCGTACTCCTCAATAAACGAAAGCACAGATTTCTCATTTTGTCCTCGCACTGGCTCGGGAACTTGAAGGAAAACCGGAGATGCAAAGCGCCGCACTATTGCACCGCTTGTGCCGCTAACTGTCGGTTCTTGCACATTGTCGCAAGTCGTTCCTTTAAGACATTCCACTATTAGAAGGCACGTATTTCCATAAAAGGAAGAAGTTGTGATACCCGCAAATTTGTCGAGGAGATCATGTCCTGTTTGCTCTGTGTCGCGTGCACATTCGCAACTGTTCGAGATTCGAACAACCTCGACGGTTAAACTCACGTCAGCGGGACCGGTGACCGCTGCGGCAAGCATTTATACAACATAATTGAAACAAACATAATTCGATGCTCTAATTCGGCACACAAGCGACTCACTTTGTCCTTTCGATGTTGATCGCACGTTCGTATCACGTGCGATCCCAGCATCGCGATGCTAGCGAGCCGTCAGCCGGCGTAAGGATCCGAGCGATCGTCATAGCAACGGATCGAATAAACAAGGATTCCGCGAATCGGCGGGCGGCTCGCGCCGCGAAAAGCTCTTGTCATTCGACTAATGCCCAAATAAGGTAATGTAGACTCGCTCTCGTGGCAATAACCGTTTTTTGCTTTGCTTCGCTGGTCCAATCCACTCGCGTCTTAGCCTTTTCAAAATTCGGTATAAATGCGACCGCTCAAAGCGGCTCTTCACTTCGACTGTACAATTCTTCCGAACGCTAATCAGTGCGAATCAACTTAGTTTTTT
>NW_022639822.1:4267-8666 GCF_010583005.1 Odontomachus brunneus | reverse complement strand
GCAACTTTTGTACGCACATATAGCATAAGAATATTCGCGAGACGAACTCGCTTAGGTACGAACGTTCGACGTGACATCATCGCGACGCTACGCATCACGCCACCGAGAACGGCGTCCGGTCCCCCGAGCTTATCGGAGAGATAAGCCGAGGCGTAGAGACTTCCCTTTGCAACCGGCCGACTCGAGACCACCGTGCCTCTACGGAATTAGGCGCTGCGGCCCGACCGCCGTCGGAAACCGTCGGAACCGTACGAAGCCCCCGCTGGAGCCCTATAAAAAGGCGCGCTCCCGGCGCGCTCCGCACTAGCTGTTCGAGCCCTCCCCAGCGTACCATCAACTGCACTAGCTGTTTGAGCCCTTTCCAGCGTACCATCAACTGCACTAGCTGTTCGAGCCCTCCTCAAAATACCATCCGTCACTGTCCAAGGACATCATACATCATACATTCTCGTTATATTCAAGTCTACGTTCGCGCAGCTGCGTGAACATTTTATCGGGAGTTCTATTTTATTGAAGCCAGCGAGCTCTACTCATCCCGAGATTCTCTACGACCGACCTGCGTGCGGAACTGCAGCGACAGCGTACCCAGGCGAATTCAATCACGACCAGCGGATCCCTACAATAAGCGACCGTGAGTCTAATATTCCCCCTTTGTACTCAACACTAGTCCGGTAGGATCCGAGCGACCACCTATCGTTAAAATTACTATTATTCTCAATACATTTATTACTCTGATTTTATATCGTATATTGTCATTCATTCCTATATTGTCATATATTTTGTATTATCGTATATTCTATATTACTGCATATTGTATAATTACATTACTACTCTGATTTTTATATCGATACTCATTCCATATTGTCAATTGTTCTATATTTCTACATATTATTCTTAATACAATTACTATTCTAATTCTGATATTGTCATATATTACCTACTGTCATTTATTTCAATTGCCATACACTCTGTATTCTTGTATATCATATTAACCATTAAACGCCGTCATTGTACTCGCTCTCAATTAAATTACAATTATCATATTACTGCTCTCTCTTTAAGAACGATCTCTATCCAATACATCCTTTACACTCTGGCAAACCTTACATACATTCTTTGGTCTCGATGCTTCACTGGCACATGCGTCAGTCGTAAGCCATACGCTTTTACACACATTCCTGCAGAGCTGCGGTGTACTAGTGACACCATATTACTGCTTGTGTACCGAGTAGCGTTAACCGCTCTTAGTCACATTATTCTTGCTTTCTAAGTCTGAGCTCTGACAGTTTCGGTAGCATCTCACGAACGCTCCGGAGCTTAATTAATCACAGCGAATTGCGAAGTACCGCGAGAAGGCCTCCTGACTGACAAGTCGGTCGAGACACGATCGAGACTTCGATAGATCCATTGCAACCAGGATCTTATTATACAAAATCTTGAGAGACCAGAGACAACTTCACTGCTTATTTCCATACCTTACCACCTTAATCGTTCTTACTGAGATTTTCCAATTAAAATCAAATCAAGTACAGCGTAGAATATTTTATTCAATATATTAGATGCCGAAGAGATGCGGCAAGAGGTATAGAGAGCGACTACGCAGGTGGATATCACGCACTGCGGAACAGCGAACGCCTGTCTCCGTCGTGCCTAATTCTCCAAACCCTACGGAAATATTCGAGGGTATTTCATTATAAATTCTAACAATTTTTATATCGAGGTTCGCGCCTCATTAAAACCATTATCGTCTGGGCCCGTCGCACCGACCGCGCCCATTATTAAAGAAGAACCTACATATATTGAATTAAAACCACGAGACCAGCAGGTTCCGAATCTGAATTTAGATTTACAACCTAATTTAACTAGTAGCGAACAAGCAGTAGTTGACGCGCTAGTGAGTGTACTGACAGACAACGAATAAAACACGTTTCAAATATTAATTCCATTTCTTTCTTCGAGAATCGCATTCTACAATCCAATATTATTCAAGATACATCCTTTTAGTATTTTTCCTCGATTTCCTTTATTTAATAGACTTTCCCTTATTGCAAAACCCCGCCCTCAAGGCATTAAGTCTACATTATTAGTATTTTCAGTACAATTTCAGAATTCTATATTTTTCATGTCTTAAATTCTTTATTTCTTATTCCATTTACATACATCAATCAGAATCATTTTACATTATATTTTCGTTCTACTACTTATTACAATTTAACCATTTTTCATAGAAAGTTATTACTTTCGAGTCACTTTACTCTCATTACACTTAAACACACACTTAAATAACTTCCTCTCGATTCACCGCTCTCTACCAGCCCTGGCTATTGTCTGTGAATGCAAGCAGGCCTAAAACAAATGAGAGCAAACTTTTCTTGTGTCTGAGTGGTCGCAAGGGACGTTACATCTGTGACACATAATTTTTACACTTTAACCTCTGTATTAACTAGTCTCGCCGACCCGTTGCTACGAAGCATTTGTTCGGGAGAAATTACACATTACTACACGATATTACTACAATTCGGAAACGATACCGAAATATTCTACTTCCGCTCCGGCCGTCGCCTGCTACCAATAGGCCACCGCCCGGGCCTTCGACTGACCGCCGGCAACACCGACCGACCTTTGCGAGCGTGTCCTGGCGAATTATTATAAGAGCGACGCACAGCTACTATACAATAATCGTAAGTTACTATTATATTAGCGTTTGAGTATTTACACGACAAATTATAAGAAATTCATTACCGCCAACTCGACTTAAATTTTATTATCACTTTCCAATTATTATAACAACTATTATCATTACAATAATTATAATTGTTTGACGTCACAAAGCCAACAAATATACATTAAAATAAATTCCTTTTTTTTATGATCATTTGTTTTAATACCTCTTAAACGGCCGCATCCGTGTTCCGTGTCAAGTTACAGCACGCTTCCCTAAGGGCGACCGTGTTACTTTTACCTGATTCTTTCACACTTATATCTTTTCGTCTCTCAGCTGCATGAAGTAGTCCTCACGGAGTTTATTAACGAAAATTCAATCTCTTCAAATTATAATTTAAATAATTAGATGTCAAAGAGGAGTGGCAGAACATTTAGAGAGCGCCTACAGCAGTGGTTAACGCGCACGGCAAAACACGGCATACCAGTATCTATAACACCCGACTTACCTACCCCCACGGAACGAGAGTATTTTATTATAAATTCGGGAAACCATTTTATTGAGATTTGCGCGTCATTAAGACCATTTCCGCCGAAGCCGGTCGCTCAGACTTCACAAACCTTTGCAGAAATACCAGAATATATATAATTAAAGCCGAAAGATCAAGAAGTCCCGACATCTAAAATAAATTTCGAAGAGAATATAAATAATAGCAACAAGCTGTGGTGCAGGCATTAATAAATGTACTCACTGACGATCAATAAAATTTAATAAAATACTTTATTCGTATTCGAGCCTATAGCAGGATTACAATTAATCTATCCATCAACTTTCGCTCTTCTTATTCCGGATACGATATATTCTTCTTCCTAGCTCTCTCTTTCTCTCTCTTTCTGCAAATATATTTCTTTATGCTCTCCGTATTATTATTATTATTATTCAATCAATTTTATATTAAATATTATAATTCATTTTTTATTCCCCTCCTACTTAAAACATTCAAATCATACATATTACAAGGCTCGTCAAATAATTTATTTCCCATTCACAATAAAATATAATATAAAATTACTTCATTTTTGCACTATATTACTACACTAATAAATAACTTCCTCTCGATGCACGGTTCTCTACCAGCCCAGGCTATTGTCGGTGTATGCAGGCAGGCCTAAAACAAAAACGAGAACATAACGTTTTTTGTGTCTGAGCGGTCGCGAAGGACGTTACATAAAAAAATCTGGTGGCAGCGCGGTGGGATTGGTCAAAGTGACATCGTTAGGAAGCATTAAAGTACACAAAACAATTTTACACAATGGCACCTAGAAGTTTGCGTTCAAATTCAAGTAAATCACTCCCGGAAGCAACCGCGGATTTTAGTACGGAAAAGTCAGATTAGGTTAAAGACCGATGAGGAAAATTGGAGCAAAAAGAAAAAGAAATTCGCGAAATGACAGAGGCCTTACAAAGAGAAAAGGAGGCGTATAGCAGGAATCTTTTAGACACTCAGAATACTCAAGCCATAATAACAGATTTATATAAAGAAATTCAATCATTTAAACCTTTAATTAATCAAGTTAACGCTTTGCAAGAACAATTCAATTCACAGCAAAATAATTTACAGCCACGAGTCTCCACACAACAGCGTGCATACGATGAAAGAATTAATTCCCCAATTACTCCCATACACTCTCCCCATTCTCTTGAACATTCACCTATTCGTTTAAAAGACATCGTCGA
>NW_022639822.1:3743-4257 GCF_010583005.1 Odontomachus brunneus | reverse complement strand
CTAGAAGTTTGCGTTCAAATTCAAGTAAATCACTCCCGGAAGCAACCGCGGATTTTAGTACGGAAAAGTCAGATTAGGTTAAAGACCGATGAGGAAAATTGGAGCAAAAAGAAAAAGAAATTCGCGAAATGGCAGAGGCCTTACAAAGAGAAAAGGAGGCGTATAGCAGGAATCTTTTAGACACTCAGAATACTCAAGCCATAATGGCAGATTTATATAAAGAAATTCAATCATTTAAACCTTTAATTAATCAAGTTAACGCTTTGCAAGAACAATTCAATTCACAGCAAAATAATTTACAGCCACGAGTCTCCACACAACAGCGTGCATACGATGAAAGAATTAATTCCCCAATTACTCCCATACACTCTCCCCATTCTCTTGAACATTCACCTATTCGTTTAAAAGACATCGTCGATTCAATTCCAAAATATGACGGGCAGCGAATGTCCGTATTTCAATTCAGTAAATTATGTGAGCGTGCTTTAGATTTGATTCCGCCTTACCAAGAGCT
>NW_022639822.1:2781-3733 GCF_010583005.1 Odontomachus brunneus | reverse complement strand
TAAAAGACATCGTCGATTCAATTCCAAAATATGACGGGCAGCGAATGTCCGTATTTCAATTCAGTAAATTATGTGAGCGTGCTTTAGATTTGATTCCGCCTCACCAAGAGCCTTATTTGATACAATTAATACTTAATAAATTAATCGGGCACGCTTACACAGCCATTGAAGGCACACATTTTAACACTGTCGCCGCACTAACGCGGAAATTAAAACAAATTTTTGGCCCAAATAAATCGTTGAATCAATATAAAGGAGAACTTGGTAACGCGTACATGAAACAAAATGAAAGTATTTTTGATTACATTGCTCGTATTAAAGAATTACGAACAGCTATAATTGATGAAGAATTAGAATTTCATAATAGACTTGATGATTACATAATGGATAGCACTGACTTTGACGTATTAGAAAGTTTTATAAACGGGCTACCTTCAGAATTATTAATTCGTGTTAAAATTGAGGGATACAACAATTTAGACGAGGCCTATATGAAGGCAATACAGATGTCAAAAACCTTAGAAACTGAGGCACAGCGACGTAAAACTCCTATTACAAAAATTTATTCCCCTGCGCCTCTCGTGAGACAAGACGCTCCTTCAAACCCTCGAGGTATTTACCCACAGTCACATATAGATCCTAACCAACCTCGAAGCATTTTACAAAGATCCTCTGTACCCTTTATCAAGCCTCTCGTTCCGGGACAACCAGGTCCCAACGCCCCTGCTGGAAAATTCTGCCGTTATTGTAAAACTGAGGGACATCTTATTAGCGACTGTATTAAATTAAAATACCGAAATTCTTATTCACACCAGCCATCTGCCTCTTCAACGCAAAATATTGAATCGGGAAACGAGACACGCGCACCGGTAACGAGCGACGTCCGCCGGGACGCGACGGAAAAAACAGGACGTCCGAATGTAAGATTTCAGGAGACAAGCGAGCCTGTCCA
>NW_022639822.1:197-2350 GCF_010583005.1 Odontomachus brunneus | reverse complement strand
TCTTGGGACTCGCCGGCTATTATCGACGCTTCATTTCTAGTTTTTCTAAAATAGCCAAACCTTTGACAGATTTATTAAAAAAGGACAAACAATTTTTATGGAACACACAGCATAACACAGCCTTTGAAATATTGCGCAATTCTTTAACCTCGGAGCCACTTTTGCAATATCCGGATTTTTCTCGTCCTTTTAATTTAACGACGGATGCATCAGGCTATGCCGTGGGCGGAATTTTAAGCCAAGGACCAATAGGAAAGGATCCTCTTATTGCCTATACTTCTAGAGTATTAAATCCAGCAGAACAGAAATATTCAACCATTGAAAAGGAATGTCTAGCTATCATTTACTGTATTAACCATTTTAGACCATATCTATATGGCAGAAAATTCAAAATCATTACAGACCACAAACCTTTAGTGTGGTTAAATTCAATTAAAGACCCCTCGTCGCGTTTATGGAAATGGCGCACTAAATTATCTGAATATGAATTTGAAATTCAATATAAAAAGGGTACTCTCAACAGCAATGCAGACGCTTTATCAAGAAATCCTCCGATCGCCTCGAGTAATCCTCTCTCCATTCCAGATCCTTCCATTTTTAATGAATCTTCTAATGAATCCTTGTTTTCTTACCGAACCGCACCCAGTAGGCAGCAACATAGTAACACTCGCGATAATTCGAGCACTTTACAAGGTCATCCCCCAGTTGAGAGTTTAGACGATAATGCCCAACCATCACCTCCCACAGAAACGAATCAAACATTTACGTTCCCCCCAACTAATATTCAAGACCCTCAAGATATAGAATCCATCATAGAAATCGAGATACCAACCAGGTAATATTTATAAACTTAGACGGAACCCCATATGATAACGGTGCGAAGGAACACCAGCAAGTCGAACGTCTTCCAAAATACGAAAATATAAATTTAGAAAGAGCTAAAGTAAATGCTTTTGGTACCAAAGTTTTAATTTCACTCCCAATCAAAATAGATAATCAAACACTTATAGATTCAGATAATATAAAGAATTGTATTAAATCCCTCCTAGATGTAGTAGGAGAAATAAATTTAAAATCATTTAGTATACGAAAAACGGATCGTTTCGACGATATTCCCTGGAATTATATTCAGAAACAGTTAATAAAACATTTTGAAGATAAGAATATTAATATAACAATTTGCAAAGGACTAATACAAACTCCTAGAGAAGAAAACAGACATGTACTTATAAACGAGCATCATTCATCTGCCATAGGCGGGCATAATGGAGTAACAAAAACATATAATAGATTAAAGACAAATTATTCTTGGCCCAATATGAAAAGGGATATCCAAAAATTTATTCAACGATGCAAGGAATGTCAATTAAAAAAATTAACGCGAATTAAAATCAAGCAACCTATGATTATCACGGACACACCCGGTGCCGCTTTTGACAAAATCGCGCTAGATATAGTGGGACCTTTACCCACGACTAATAATGGAAATACACACATTCTCACAATTCAAGATTTACTTACGAAATATTCAGTAGCGATCCCTTTGAGAGAAACAACCTCATTGGCAATAGCAGATGCCTTTACAAAAAATTTTATCTGCATTTACGGAGCCCCTAAATCTCTTTTGACCGATCAAGGCTCCAATTTCTTAACTTCTTTAATGCGAAACCTTTCGAAAACATTCGGCATTAAACAATATAAAACAACAGCTTACCATCCGCAATCTCAAGGCTCCATCGAGAGATCACATCACTCGCTAACCGAGTATTTAAAGACACAAATTACGAAGGAAAATAATTGGGACGACTATTTGAGTTTAGCTATGTTTTCTTATAATACAAGTGTCCACGAGAGCACTCAATACACACCCTTTCAATTAATTTATGGACGAATACCTCGCTGTCCCTCATCACAAAAAAAACTTGAGGAGAATTTAGAGCCGACCTATAAGGAATACCTATCCGATTTATTTCAACATCTGCAGGAAACAAAAGACGAAGCAAGACAGAACTTAATTAAATCAATAGAAAGAAATAAATATTATTATGATAAACATATTAACCCTACGAATTTTAAAGAAGGAGATTTCGTATTTTTATTAAAAGAACCTACAAAAGGAAAGTTTTCTGACCAATATACCGGTCCATATAAAG
>NW_022639822.1:0-187 GCF_010583005.1 Odontomachus brunneus | reverse complement strand
TACGAAGGAAAATAATTGGGACGACTATTTGAGTTTAGCTATGTTTTCTTATAATACAAGTGTCCACGAGAGCACTCAATACACACCCTTTCAATTAATTTATGGACGAATACCTCGCTGTCCCTCATCACAAAAAAAACTTGAGGAGAATTTAGAGCCGACCTATAAGGAATACCTATCCGATTTA
>NW_022639821.1:105390-106249 GCF_010583005.1 Odontomachus brunneus | reverse complement strand
TCATCCGGCCACCCGCACACAGTACCGAGAAGCTGAAGAGCGGTGGAATTTCTTTGGAAAAGACCGACTCGGGACAACCATGCCACTCTGAAATTCGGCGCTGCAGTCCGACCGCCGTCGGAAGCCGCCGGAACCGAACGAAGCCCCGTCGGAGGCCCTATAAAAGCCGTGCCCCCGGAGCGCCCGAGGAGTTCCGCAAAATTTTTCATAAGTCTTAAACGTAATTTTCGACGTAGTACAGTTCTACACACAGTCTTACACATCTTGCACTCGTTCATCTGCCGAACTCAACTCATACACTTAAAAATACACTTCAACCTTTGTACTAATTTCTCTCACCGACCCGTTGCTAAAAAGCATTTGTTCGGGAGATCGTATACACAAATACACAAGTTAACGACTTTACATCGGGGACGACTCCGAGATTACAATTTCCAAAGAGCCCATCGCCTGCCACATTAAAGTGACCATCCTGGCCTTTCTACTGACAGCCAGCCAACATTGTGAGCCCATGCGAGCGTGTCCTGGCGAGTTACTATTATATCGATACATTACTGCGATAAACAATCGTAAGTTTACTTCGTATACACACCCTAGCATTTAGAATATTCACACAATAAACTATAAGAGATTTATTACTGTCAATATATGCTGTATTTTATCTTAGTCTTACGATTATTATAATCACTTGGCAACACATAGCCTTTGAATATTCAATATAATAGAACCATTCTAGCATAAATACCGGTCGCAACACCTTTTTAGTATTCGCTCTCATTTCCCATATCAAGTTACAACATATTCTCTTTAAGGGCGACTTTGCTAATTCTTATCCAGCCTTACCTCGCGTATATCCTTT
>NW_022639821.1:103826-105039 GCF_010583005.1 Odontomachus brunneus | reverse complement strand
GAAATTAATATTAATAAAGCGTATTGCAGAGTAGCGCGTGATGAGGATTTCCTAAGCGTGGGATTTCTGAACGAGACTCTGACAGAGCTCCTTAATTGTTGAGCCTTATTAAGAATACACTAAACCCAAACTGAATTTACCATCTCAATTATCCCTACCCATAAATCAAAACCTATTTCGATCGTTCTTATGGACTTTTGTTTTTCATTAACTTTTACATTATTGAATTAAATGAATAAATCTTCAATATATTAATTATTTCTTTATTGATTATTAAAGGACGAATAAAGCACGTAGTAAATATATAAATTCATTTTTATTCAGTTCATACATTTCTCGATCAAATATAGAATTAATAATTCATTGTTTATCATAGTTATCATTACATTATTTCTTGCACAACACTACACTCGCTTGAAACTTCCTCTCGGTGCACAGCTCTCCACCTCCCCAGACTATTGCCGGTGTATGCAGGTAGGTCTAAAACAAAGAGAGAGCAAACGTTTCGTTAATCTGAGCGACCAAACGGGACGTTACATATAAAAATCTGGTGGCAGCGCGGTGGGATCGGTCAAAAGTGACATCGTTAGGAAGCAGTATTTACACTATACACCACACATAAATTTAATATGACATCTCGAAACCTAAGGTCAAGTTCAAATAAATCCGTTTCCGAAATGACTGCGGAAGAAGCAGAAAACGTCAGAAGTAGATTAGAGCGCTTAGAGCAACTAGAAGAAAGAGAAAAATTAATTCGCGAAAGGGAAGAAGCGATTAATGAAAGAGAAAATACAGTGCGAAAAGACATAGCCGCACACAATAGAACACTAATAGACACACAAAGCATGCAAGCCGCAATGGTTAATTTACACAAAGAAATATCAACATTCAGACCCTTAATGAATCAGTTCAGCACCCTTCAAGAACAAGTAAATTCTTTACGAAACACACCTCAAATCACACAACAAATTCATGAAGAAGGAATTCCAATTCCTGCACCCCCCGTTAATTCCCCCAATCTAAATGAACAATATCCTATTCGATTAAAAGACATCGCAGATTCAATTCCGAAGTACGATGGACAGCGGATGTCCGTCTTTCAATTTAGCAAACTTTGCGAACGCGCATTAGATTTGATACCGCCATATCAAGAACAATATTTAATTCAATTAATACTCAATAAATTAGTTGGTCATGCATACACAGCCATCGA
>NW_022639821.1:100541-102585 GCF_010583005.1 Odontomachus brunneus | reverse complement strand
ACTTTTCAAAGATTAATGGACAATGTACTGTCAGGTCTTCAAGGTAATGAACTTTTTGTCTACATGGATGATATTGTAATTTACGCCCGCTCTTTGGAGGAACATAACATAAAGTTTAAAAGATTAATGAAGAAATTAAAAGAAGCTAATTTAACCTTACAACCCGATAAATGTGAATTTTTACGTCACGAAGTAGCTTACCTTGGGCATATAATAAGTTCAGACGGTGTTAAACCAGATCCGTCAAAAATCAAATCCATCAAGGAATTTCCTACACCAAAAACTCAGAAAAACATTAAAGAATTTTTAGGACTTTCCGGATATTATAGACGTTTTATTTCCAACTTTTCCAAAATAGCCAAACCCTTAACTGATTTATTAAAGAAAGATAGACAATTCGATTGGGGAGAACAACAAGCACAAGCTTTCGAAACTCTGAAAAATTATTTAATTACGGAACCTCTGTTACAATACCCCGACTTCTCACGACCCTTTAACTTAACGACAAATGCGTCAGGATTCGCCATAGGCGGAGTTTTATGTCAAGGACCGGTCAGAAAGGATCTTCCGATCGCGTACACTTCAAGAATTCTGAACTCTGCAGAACAAAACTATTCTACGATAGAAAAAGAATGTCTGGCTATTGTATATTGTACTAATTATTTTAGACCATATTTATACGGAAGAAAATTTACAATTATTACCGACCATAAACCTTTAGTATGGCTCAATTCAATTAAGGACCCATCTTCCCGACTGTGGAAGTGGCGCACTAAACTATCGGAATATGAATTCGAAATCCAATATAAAAAAGGAACTCTTAATAGTAATGCAGACGCTTTGTCGAGGAATCCTCCAGTTGCCGCAAGCAATCCCCTTTCTATTCAAAACCCTTCCATCCCTAATGAATCCTCAAATGAATCTTTATTTTCTTACCAAACTGCACCCAGCAAACCGCGCTGTAGTGACACTCGCGATAGTTCGCGCCCCGCGATAAGACCCTTACCAAACGAACCATTGATCGAAGATCCAGATGACAATGCCTTACCTTCACCCCCCGTAAATACGGAACACGCATTCCCATTCCCTCCAACAGTCACTCAAGATTCTCAAATAATAAATAATGAAGAACCAGCTATGGAAATAGTAATACCTTACAACGATAGTAATAGTGACACTAATAATGTACTCCAACCAGAAACTCGAAATATAGAATGGAACAATATATTTTCAAATTCAGAAAATGAACAGTCAAATCAAGAAATAATGGATGAAACAGAAAGTAGCGATGACGAAGAAATTTTTGAATCAAATTCGGTACCAATCAATATGCCACGACCACAACCACTCCTTAAAATTAACGAAACCCGCGAACCACTTCTTTCACGCAACGACAACCAAGTAATATTTATAACTCTAGACGGAACCCCATACGATAATGGTGCAAAAGAACACCAGCAAGCCGAACGTCTTCCAAGATACGAAAACATTAATTTAGAAAGAGCAAAAGTAAATGCTTTTGGCACTAAAGTTCTAATATCACTTCCAATTAAAGTAGATAACCAAACAATTGTAGATTCGGACAATATAAAAAATTGCATTAAATCTCTCCTAGATGTAACGGGAGAAATAAACCTTAAATCATTTAGCATGCGTAAGACAGACCGTTTTGATGATATTCCCTCGAGCTACATTCAAAAGCAATTCATAAAACATTTCGAGGATAAAGATATTAATATAACAATTTGTAAAGGACTGATACAAATTCCCAGAGAGGAAAATAGACAAATGCTTATAGAAGAAAATCACTTGTGTCTGCAATAGGCGGACACAAGGGAGTTACGAAAACCTATAATAGATTAAAGACAAATTTCTCATGGCCAAACATGAAAAGAGATATTCAGAAATTTATTCAACAATGTAGGGAATGTCAATTAAAAAAATTTAACACAAATTAAAATAAAACAACCCATGATCATTATGGACACACCAGGAACCGCTTTTGATAAAATATCATTAGACATAGTAGGACCTTTACCCGCAA
>NW_022639821.1:99564-100531 GCF_010583005.1 Odontomachus brunneus | reverse complement strand
TGTGTCTGCAATAGGCGGACACAAGGGAGTTACGAAAACCTATAATAGATTAAAGACAAATTTCTCATGGCCAAACATGAAAAGAGATATTCAGAAATTTATTCAACAATGTAGGGAATGTCAATTAAAAAAATTTAACACAAATTAAAATAAAACAACCCATGATCATTATGGACACACCAGGAACCGCTTTTGATAAAATATCATTAGACATAGTAGGACCTTTACCCGCAACTAATAAAGGAAACACACACATCCTAACAATTCAAGATTTACTCACGAAATATTTGGTAGCAATTCCTCTGAAGGAAGTAAATTCGTTGGCAATAGCCGACGCCTTCACTAAAGATTTTATTTGCATCTACGGAGCTCCCAAGGCTCTCTTAACTGACCAAGGTTCCAATTTCCTAACTTCTTTAATGAGAAATCTCTCGAGAAAATTCGGCATTAAGCAATATAAAACCACAGCCTACCATCCTCAGTCTCAAGGCTCAATCGAAAGATCACATCATTCATTAATAGAATATTTGAAAACGCAAATCACAAAAGAAATTAATTGGGACGATTACTTAAGTCTAGCCATGTTCTCTTACAACACTAGCGTACACGAAAGCACCCATTACACCCCTTTTCAATTAATCTACGGACGAATACCTCGTCTTCCCTCTTCACAAAGACTACTTGAAGAAAATTTAGAACCAACATACCAAGAATACCTCTCCGATCTATTCCAGCGCTTACAAGAAACCCAAGAAGAAGCTAGACAAAACCTAATTAAATCAAAAGAAAAGAATAAACATTACTACGATAAGCGCATTAACCCCGCAAATTTTAAAGAAGGAGACTTCGTATTTTTATTAAAACAACCCATTAAAGGAAAATTCCCAGACCAATATACAGGACCATACAAAGTTTTAAAAATACTGCCAAACAATAACATTACTATACAATATGGAAGGAGAACACG
>NW_022639821.1:98730-99554 GCF_010583005.1 Odontomachus brunneus | reverse complement strand
GAACGAAACATAAATATATTTTAAACGTCGACAACGGTCGAGAACAACACCAACAGACTAGAATAATTGATGACTATATGAAAAGAAATAGGAAGGAGGTGGGAACGCTTCGTTACAACCTCAAATCACACAACAAATTCATGAGGAAGGAATACAAATTTCTGCAACTCCCGTTAATTCCCCCAATCTCAATTAACAATATCCTATTCGATTAAAAGATATCGCAGATTCAATTCCGAAGTACGATGGACAGCGGATGTCCGTCTTTCAATTTAGCAAACTTTGCGAACGCGCATTAGATTTGATACCGCCATATCAAGAACAATATCTAATTCAATTAATACTCAATAAATTAGTTGGTCATGCATACACGGCTATCGAAGGATCTCATTTTAATTCAGTCACCGCATTAACTCGCAAATTAAAACAAATTTTTGGACCCAACAAGTCATTAAATCAATACAAAGGCGAACTAGGCAACGCCTATATGAAACCTAACGAGAATATTTTTGATTACATTTCACGAATTAAAGAATTAAGAACTGCAATAATTGACGGAGAATTAGAACTCCATAACAGACTTGACGAATATATGATTGATAGCATCGACATAAATGTTTTAGATAGTTTCATAAATGGTTTGCCCTCTGATTTATTAATTCGCGTCAAGATCGAAGGATACCGAGATTTAGATGAAGCCTTCATGAAGGCTATACAAATGTCAAAAACTTTAGAAACAGAAAACCAAAGACGGAAAAATTTATCCTTTAACAAACAATTTTCTTCACTTCCCAAACAGGATGCCCCATCCTCCAGTCCTAGAC
>NW_022639821.1:97037-98720 GCF_010583005.1 Odontomachus brunneus | reverse complement strand
ACATTTTCAGCCGCCTGGTTTGCGTTTTCGTCTTTATAGAAGAAAAACTGTAAAATATGGCGTATTTTCTCTTTACTGGTATCCATCTTTGACGCGCGCTCAAATAATACTTTTTTTTTTTTTTTTTTGAGGCAGAGGAAATGCATTACGCACACCCCCGGGAAATCGGGACTTTCCCAGGGGTAGTGTGGGACTCTCCCCTTCCGGTAGTAAACTGCCGGAGGGGGCCTACCCACTAAAACCTCTGCCGGGCCCCATGCGGCTGTAGCGAGGGCGTCCCGGGAACCGCTTGCGCATTACTTCCGAGACGCCCTCAGCCGCGGGGCGGGGAAATTCTAAACCCCGCCCCCTTCCCGGACCGGGAGGGATATTTCCCTCCCGGCCCGCTGTTCCTATCCTCCATGACCGGACGTGGGCCCCCCCCGTCCGGTCACACCTCACCTTGTAGGGGCATTAATATTGACCGGGTCCGGTCCCATCCGGACCCGGCCCGCCCCTACGCTCCCGACCGAGTTTGCTGGGGGGCGGAGGGGTTTAATTCCCCTCCGCCCCTCCCGGTCAGGAGCCTCCTGGCACTGGGAGGGGGGTGGGCGGCCTGAGAGCCCGCCCTTGCAGACCGGCCGCCCTGCCCCCCTCCCGGAGGCGCCTGGTTTGACTTCTTGTCACGGGGGGGGAGTAGCGCCTTGCAGCGCGTCTCCCCCGCCCGACCAGGCGCCTCCTGTCTCCCCCCCGCCGGGCCCTCCGTTGATCAGGAGGGCCCGGCGGCATTGTTGGGGGCTGCGGCGCACGCGCGGGTACCCCGGGGGAGGGAACGCCAGCGGTGGCGTCCCCTCCCCGTCCGCCAATGCGCCGCTCTTCTTCTGCGGCGCATCGCCCCTTCTCCGGGTGCGGCGGCTTCGCCCCGCCGCACCCTCTCCGCCTCCTCCTTCTGCGACACGACTGCGTCGCAGAAGTTGGTGACGGCAGACCAGCCCTCGTCTCCCCCAAGCATGGCCCTCATAAGGGCCGGGGGAGAGAGGTCCGCCCCCACCACGTCTGTCAGGACCCGGCGCTCCACAACCCAGGAGGGGCATTCCTCCAGGGTGTGTTGCGCCGAGTCCACCTCATCGCCACAGTGGTGGCAGCGGGAGTTAGGCTCCCTACCTATCCTGTGCAGGTACTCACCGAAGCATCCATGTCCGGTGAGTACCTGCGTTGTCCGGAAGGACAGCTTTCCGCGGGCCCTGTCTACCCATTCTTGTAGACAGGGCTGGATGGCCTCGGCGACCCTTATTCTCGAGTGGCCCGTCGCCTCCTCCAGGTGGATGCCCCACCTTAGGAGGAGGCGTTGACGGGCCTGCACTCTTGCTATTCCTATGGCCCTGGCCAGGTGTTCGTGGTCTCCCCCGGCACGGAGCTCCTTAACACGCCGATAGTTCTCGGCGTGCATTTGTGCAAGGAGCTCCAGCGGGGGGAGACCGGCCAGGGCCGTGGCGGCCATATGCGACGCCGTCCTATAGGCCCGGGCGAGGCGAATGGCGACCCACCGCTGAGCGCGGTGTCCCAGCGCATTTATGCGCCGGTTGGTCGCCATCGCACTCGCCCAGACCGGGGCCTCGTATAGGGCCATGGACTAGACGACGCCGGCATACAGCCGCCGTGCCTTCCTCTTAGGGCCGCCGAGATTGGGCAGGAGGCCACCTA
>NW_022639821.1:96171-96523 GCF_010583005.1 Odontomachus brunneus | reverse complement strand
CTGAGCGTCGGACTACTCCGGGATAGGTGCCGGACGAGGCGGGCGTGTATTATTGTTTCGAATAAGTTGCCCGCCTCGTCCAGTAGGCATATCGGCCTAAATGCGGAAGGGCTGTCCTCCGACTTGCCCCCCTTTTTGAAGAGGACCAAATTGGCCCTCTTCCAGGGGCTGGGGAACACCTCGGTCCTCATACATAAGGTGAAGAGCCGCATTGTGCGGCTCTTCACCTCCCCCTCCCTCATCGCCAAGGCCCATGCTGTGCCCGGGATGCCGTCGGGGCCCGGCGCCCTTTTCTTGGCGCCGAGCCTCTTGACGGCTCTGTCGATCTCCACCTCGGTGACCCCGACCGACT
>NW_022639821.1:95784-96051 GCF_010583005.1 Odontomachus brunneus | reverse complement strand
ACAGGAGGTGAAGAGCCGCATTGTGCGGCTCTTCACCTCCCCCTCCCTCATCGCCAAGGCCCATGCTGTGCCCGGGATGCCGTCGGGGCCCGGCGCCCTTTTCTTGGCGCCGAGCCTCTTGACGGCTCTGTCGATCTCCACCTCGGTGACCCCGACCGACTCATCCTCCCCGTCCGTGGGGGGGCCCTCGTAGGGGGGAATACATACTTTTCCCCATGGAAAGAGGGCCCCCACCACTTCGTCTAGGAAGTCGGGGTCCAGGGACGC
>NW_022639821.1:95203-95573 GCF_010583005.1 Odontomachus brunneus | reverse complement strand
TGGGGGGGCCCTCGTAGGGGGGAATACATGCTTCCCCCCATGGAAAGAGGGCCCCCACCACTTCGTCTAGGAAGTCGGGGTCCAGGGACGCTGTTGGTGGGGGCGCCCAGTTACGCAAGCGCCTCATCACAATGTGATACGGGCGCCCCCATGGTTCCCTGTCAAGGGTGGAGACCAGTTCATCCCAGGCACGGGCCTTGGCTGTAAAGATGGCCGCCTTAAGGGCGCCGCGTTTCTCGCGGTACGCCCCCGCGGCGGCCATCCCACTCACACCATTCTTTCCCCGCCGGTCCATTTCACGCCTGGCTTGGCCGGCGGAGCGCCGAAGTTCGGCAATCTCCGCCGACCACCAGTACATGGACCGGCGGGG
>NW_022639821.1:88695-95124 GCF_010583005.1 Odontomachus brunneus | reverse complement strand
GGGGGGGCTTTTTCTCCTTCCCGGGGGGAGGGGTGGGAGGGGTGTTGGAGGCTTTGCGCCTCCTCCTCCCACTCTTCCCCCCCTTGCCCCGCTTTGCCATTTGGCAAGCGGGGCCTCCCAATCTGTGGCCACAGGGCCGCCCGGCGTCGCGACACACCGGGCATGTCGCCGGTGCCTCGCACGCCGCGGCCCTGTGGCCGGCCGAACCGCAGTGGTAACATAGACCACTGCGGTCGGCTTTACTTTTGCACAAGGCCCTGACGTGGCCCCACTCCAGGCATTTGAAGCACTGGAGGGGGCGCTTCGTCAGGGCCTCAACTCGGACGGAGGACCACCCCACCTTGATCCGTCCTCCGCCCGCGATCTTTCGTGCGGCCGAAAGGGGACACTGCACCCAAACCGTTCCCATTCGGTCCGCACCCGGGCGAATAGCCCCGGCCTTAATCTCGCCGGGCCCGCAGCCCCCGGCGACCGCCACCGCGGAAACTACGTCCTCCGCAGTGGCCGAGTCGTCGAGATCGCGGACCCGGATCTAGGCCCTCTTCGAGGGACGCGCAATTTGCACGTCCCTCGTGTCGGTGAAGAGGGCCGACATTCTTTTGGCCAGAGCATCCGCCCTGACCTGCCCCTCGGGGCCGGGGATCTCGAGGACCAGCGCGCCTGTAGCGGCCCTCCTGGTCCTGAGATCCCCGATCCCCAACTCGCCCAGATCTATCTGGCCCCTCGCCCGCCGCATAACTTCGGCGTAGCTGCCCGTAGGGCAGCTCACCGTGACGGCGGCGGTGCGAGGAGCCTTAGGGAGGGCAGGTTTGCACCCGCCTCCCCCATCCCGTGTTTTGCTCTTGACGCCCCCCTTGGCCGCAGCACCCTTCTGGGGCCCCGGCTTCCGGGGGGCGGATAGGGGGGCCTGTTTGTCCCCCTTCTCCCTTCTTCTCCCTCCTCCCAACCACTCGGGCCCAGGTGGTCTCGGGCTCGGTGGCGGAGGAGGGAGGGTCGGCTCCCCCCGCCGATCGCACTTGTACTATCCGGCTTGGGGGGGGGGCGGCCCGGATCCCCCACAAGTGCAGGCGCACCTGCAGGGGGCGGCCCTCCCCCCCACTTGGGGCGACTGGTCGCGCGCGCCGCTTCCCCTCTTTTTCCCGTTCCCCCGCTTGCTCCCCCCGCCGCCCCAGGCCGATTGGCCCCGGCGGGGATAGAGGTTGCGGAGGACTTAGCCGAAGAGGGAGGGCCGGGTCGTGCCGTATGGCTCCCTCCCCCCCGTCCTCTGGCCCACATTCTGAGGCCGCACGGGTCGCCCCCCGGGTTTGATCCCGGGGATGACGGCACCCATAGCCTCCATAAGGCGGGGAACTAGGGCCACCACGAGAGCCTCCAGTTCCCCGCCGCTCACTCCCGCGACCACAGGGGGCGTATTATTGGTCGAGGGGTGGGTTAGACTCACCCCCGCCGCCCCCTGAGCTCGCCCGCCATCGGCTCGGCGAGCCGCAGGGATCTCCCCCGCACCCGCCGTCACCTCCTCCATACCTTCCCTCTTCTTACCTTTCTTTTTCTTTTTCTTCTTCCCGGGTGGGGGTCGAGCCGCCCCACCCGTTGCGCCATTCCGCGCCTGGAGGGAGGGAGCCTCCCCTGGGGAAGAGTTCCCTCTCGGATGTCTTTAGCCACCTCCTCCCGACATTGTTTCCCGATAAGCTCTTCTTCGGGAGTCGGGAGGAGGGGCAGGGCAGACCCGGCGTCTCCCGCCACCGTCATCTCCTCCTCACTGGAGGAGGGTGACTGGTCGAGCCGGACCACCCTTCTCTTCTTATTCCTTTCGAGGGGCCGGGTGGGTAGTAGGGATTCCCCCCCGGCCTCCTTCGTCCTCTTCCTTTTTCTATCCGCGGACGAGTCCCGGGAGTTGGGTCCCGTCCGCCGATCTACCTCCGTGTTGTGTGCCGCGGGCCCGTCGATCTCCATCGGAGAGATCGCCGTTGGCACGCTTGAGGGGCCGGATGTTCGGGCTCTCTCCAGCTCATTGCCGAGGCGGTCGACCTCGAGCCGAAGCAGAGCGCCCTCGATCCGAAGGCGCTCCATCTCGGCCGAGGCCGCCTCCTGCTCCTTTCTGGCAGCCTCGCTCTGCTCAGAGCCACCGATTATCTCGGTCCTCTGAGCTAGAGCGAGGCTGCATGCGGCCAGAGTGGCCGTGGCGTCCCAAAGGGCTCCCTTATAGGCTCCTTTCAGGTTTTTTGACCGCTCCGCGACCTTTTTCACCTCGTCGATGGCCATAAGGGCCATCGACGAGACTTCAGCGGTCTGTTTAGACCGCAGGTCGCGGAGGATCCTCCCCTCCTCCTCTAGCGTTTGGAGGGCACTTTTTGACTGGGCGCGCATGGTTGGGTCTTTGATCCGCTCCACATCAGCGATCGCGTCATGCTCCTCCTTCTCTCGCTTTCTAAATGCGAGAGCGGCCGCCGTGTGGTCCCCTGGAAGGGAACGCGTGGCAGGCCGTCCTCGTCCATCCTTCTTGGCAAATCTCTGATTTTGTGCGGGGGAGACCGACCGCGAGCTAATGTCGCCGTCGCTTCCCCCCGCACCGAGGCTGCCCTCTCCGTCGCTGCGGGAGCGCATCGAGGCCGACAATGGCCCCGCTTGGCGCCCCGCACTCTCGCTGGGGCGTTCGCTCGCCCCAGACTCATCAAAGAGGCCACTATTGGCCTCTTTCCTCCCGGCCGAGCTGGTGGACGGCTCGGCGTTGGGCGTATTTCGCCCATCAGAGAGGGAGGCATACGCCTCCATATCCTCCTCCTCTCCTCCTTCGACGCTTTTATTTAAATTGAGTTGTGACATCATTTTTGGTTGCCCACCCCTTTTCACCCGGAGGCTTACAGGGCGGGCCATAATAAATGGAGGAACTAGATACCCCCCAAGCGGAGCCCCACTCCTGGGTTCGGGCTTGATACACCCGGGGTGCGCCAGGTGCCCCAGGGTGGACCGCTCGCGACCGGCTAACCCGCCGGCCACTCATCCCCTCGCCGCGGCTCCCAAGCTTAGGATTGGGGGGGTTTTTTTATAGAGATCCCCGTCCTCGCGGCCCAGGCGTTTAAGCCAAGGCCCTCGCTCCCCCGGAGGTTCGTCATAGACATGACATAACGACCCCGGGAGTTTACGATATGAACAGGTCCGACAGTTGCCGGGCCTGCGCTGTAGGGGTCCTGGCAAATACCACGCAGACCCCTAACTCTCCCCGCGCGCAGCTGCCCACACGGTGGGGCCATCACGGCCGGTCACGCCGCGAAGTGCGGACGTGGCCAGGAGGAGTCGCAGGGTTGCCGGGGTGCGGCACCTCTCCACAGAATGTGGGGAGGGCCAATGTACCGGTCCCCGCGACTCCACCTCCCGTCCCGCCGGCCCGGAGAAATCTCCGGGTAGTTCCGACGGGAAGGTCATCCCAGGGTGCGCGACCCCGACCTCGGAATATGTCCGAGCGGCCCGCGCACCCCTCCACCCCCCGCAAACCGTGAGGCAACTCCTCCGGTGTGCAGTCGCGGGTGTGGGTACCTCGCCCCGCTCGAACGTAGGACAAGTCCTACGCCGAACGGATTGAGGGCAACCCGCTCTCCAGGCAGAGTGCCCTGAGAGTCGGGTTCTTCTCCTTGACCTCCGGGAGGGGTGCTCTCCCCATTCCGGAGCGGAGGCCCCCCCAACCCCGTCCCCAAGACTGGTGGTGAAGCAAGCCCCACCTAACGGCCCCAGCCAGCCGGGCGATTGGAATCAGGGCCGCCTACCCCTACCGGCGATTGGGCCCATCGGCCCTGTGGGAGTCGCCGGGCTCCCCTGCAGTGGAAGGATTTACGTCCCTCTCTAGCAACCGCGGGGCTGCAGCCCACCGCGGTCCGGTTTTCTGTGGGGGTTTTCCTTCCCCGTTGCCGCCGTTCGCCAGCGATCCTCAGGTAGGGGCCTCCCTTTCGGCCGAAGCCGAAAGGTACTGCCGCCGAGCCTTCATCGGATCGCCGGTACCCCTCCACCACGGTAAGGTGGCGGCATGGAGGGGAGACCACTCATACCAGGGCAACCGGGACCCAATGCCCCAACCGGGAAATTTTGCCGATATTGTAAGAACGAAGGCCATCTAATTAATGAGTGTGTTAAATTAAAATATAGAAATTCAATGGCACAACAGCAACAAGCCAAACCCGTTGAACAATTAAATAACGATTCGGGAAACGCGATACGCGCTCCGGAGAAGAGCGACGTTCGCCGGAACGCAACGGAACAGACGGGACGTCAGAATGCAAAATTTCAAGAGACAAACGAGCCTGTCCAGTGAAAATCAAAACAAGCGCACCTAATGTCATTTTATCATCAAAAGATTTTAACAGAGCCTATACATTCATGATTGATTCGGGTTCGGACGTCAATCTAATTAGACAAAGTTGTCTCAAGGAAAACGTAGAGATAGATAAAAGTAATGAATTAATTCTACAAGGCATTTCACCGGAACCAATCCGCACCTTAGGCTCTGTCTCATTAGAATTACTCGGGAAACAAACAGAATTCTACATTTTACCCGAGAACTTCGCGCTTAAACAACATGGTGTTTTAGGCACCGCCGTTTTATGCAACATAACGCGAACATTAATTATACAGAAAAAATTATTTCAAGTGATTCAGTACGTATTCCATTCGCCGAGGTAGAATGTATTAATGTCAAACCACGTACAATCACGCCCTTTTACGTTGTTATTACAAACCCCGAGAAAACTCAGGGGTATATTCCATCATTAAAATCTAGGGACGGCATATATCTAGGTAATGCCGTAGTTTCTAATAATAAAGGCAAAGCATATATTCCAATTGTCAATACGACTTCTGAGGAAATTAACGCTGAGGTCCCCTATGTCGAATTAATCGACTTTGAAACTTTGGATACACTTGAGATCCCTGACCGAGGCCAGGAAAATCTCAGTGTTAGTACCGCTTCCCGAGGGCTTGCCGGTACTCACGGTCCGTCTGATTCCCCTTCAGTCCTTGAGACAATTTCCCCTCACGTTGAATCCTCAATTTCTACTTCCTTAGACACACAGAACGATCACGACCGAGGGCCCGTGATTGCCTGTGGTGCCATTAATACAGATTTCAATTCCACTTCTCCAGCGAGAGAAGATTTAATATTAAATTTGCTGCGCCTTGAGCATTTAAATAGTGAAGAAGAGAGACACGTAAAAGCTTTAATTCATGAAAATTCAGATAGATTCCATTTACCAAATGAAAGACTAGAAATTACTAGCTTTGCTGAACATACAATCCCCACAACAAATGAAGTCCCAATTCATGTAAAACAATATAGGTTTCCACCTATTCATAAAGAAGAAGTAGATAGACAAGTCAACGATTTATTACAAAAGGATGTTATAGAACTTTCGAGATCCCCCTATAATTCACCTCTTTGGATCGTTCCTAAAAAGGCCGATTCACACGGCAATAAAAGATGGCGCATGATAATCGACTCTCGACTATTAAACGAAAAAACTATAGGAGACGCCTATGCCCTTCCAAATATTACAGACATTTTAGACCAGCTAGGTAATGCAAAATATTTTTCCATATTGGATCTTGCATCCGGTTTCCATCAAATCCCAATGTCCTCTAAGGACGCTCCTAAAACTGCCTTCAGCACGCCATATGGTCATTATCAATTTAAAAGAATGCCCTTCGGACTTAAGAACGCACCAGCCACTTTTCAAAGATTAATGGACAACGTACTGTCAGGTCTTCAAGGTAATGAACTTTTTGTCTACATGGACGATATTGTAATTCATGCCCGTTCTTTGGAGGAACATAATATAAAATTTAAAAGACTAATGAAGAAATTAAAAGAAGCCAATTTAACCTTGCAACCCGATAAATGTGAATTTTTGCGTCACGAAGTAGCTTACCTTGGGAATATAATAAGTTCAGACGGTGTTAAACCAGATCCGTCAAAAATCAAATCTATCAAGGAATTTCCTACGCCAAAAACCCAGAAAAACGTTAAAGAATTCTTAGGACTTTCCGGATACTATAGACGTTTCATTTCCAATTTTTCTAAAATAGCCAAACCCCTAACTGACTTATTAAAGAAGGATAGACAATTTAAGTGGGAAGGACAACAAGCACAAGCTTTCGAAATTTTGAGAAATTATTTAATTACTGAACCCTTGCTACAATATCCCGACTTCTCACGACCCTTTAACTTAACGACAGATGCGTCAGGATTCGCCATAGGCGGAGTTTTAAGTCAAGGACCGGTCGGAAAGGATCTTCCGATCGCGTACACTTCAAGAATTCTGAACTCAGCAGAACAAAATTATTCCACGATAGAAAAGGAATGTCTAGCTATTGTATAATGTACTAATTATTTTAGACCATATTTATACGGAAGAAAATTTATAATTATTACCGACCATAAACCTT
>NW_022639821.1:86839-88685 GCF_010583005.1 Odontomachus brunneus | reverse complement strand
CGACCACAACCACTTCTTAAAATTAACGAAACCCGCGAACCACTTCTTTCACGCAACGACAACCAGGTAATATTTATAACTTTGGACGGAACCCCATACGATAATGGTGCAAAAGAACACCAACAAGCCGAACGTCTTCCGAAATATAAAAACATTAATTTAGAAAGAGCAAAGGTAAATGCTTTTGGCACTAAAGTTCTAATATCACTTCCAATTAAAGTAGATAACCAAACAATTGTAGATTCGGACAATGTAAAAAATTGCATTAAATCTCTCCTGGATGTAACGGGAGAAATAAACCTTAAATCATTTAGCATGCGTAAGACAGATCGTTTCGATGATATTCCATGGAGCTACATTCAAAAGCAATTCATAAAACATTTCAAAGATAAAGACATTAGTATAACAATTTGTAAAGGACTGATACAAATTCCCAGGGAAGAAAATAGACAAATGCTTATAGAGGAAAACCACTCGTCTGCAATAGGTGGACACAAGGGAGTTACGAAAACCTATAATAGATTAAAGACAAATTTCTCATGGCCAAACATGAAAAGAGATATTCAGAAATTTATCCAACAATGTAGAGAATGTCAATTAAAAAAATTAACACGAATAAAAATAAAACAACCCATGATCATTACGGACACACCAGGAACCGCTTTCGATAAAATCTCATTAGACATAGTAGGACCTTTACCCGCGACTAATAAAGGAAATACATATATCCTAAGAATCCAAGATTTACTCACAAAATATTCGGTAGCAATTCCTCTGAAGGAAGTAAATTCGTTGGCAATAGCCGAAGACTTCACTAAAGATTTTATTTGTATCTACGGAGCTCCCAAGTCTCTCTTAACTGACCAAGGTTCCAATTTTCTAACTTCTTTAATGAGAAACCTCTCAAGAAAATTTGGCATTAAGCAATATAAAACCACAGCCTACCATCCTCAGTCTCAAGGCTCAATCGAAAGATCACACCATTCATTAATAGAATACTTAAAAACACAAATCACAAAAGAAAACAATTGGGACGATTACTTAAGTCTAGCCATGTTCTCTTACAATACCAGCGTACACGAAAGTACCCATTACACCCCTTTTCAATTAATCTACGGACGTATACCTCGTCTTCCCTCTTCACAAAGACTACTTGAAGAAAATTTAGAACCAACATACCAGGAATACTTTTCCGACTTATTCCAGCGCTTACAAGAAACCCAAGAAGAAGCTAGACAAAACCTAATTAAATCAAAAGAAAGAAATAAACATTACTACGATAGGCGCATTAACCCCGCAAATTTTAAAGAAGGAGACTTCGTATTTTTATTAAAAGAACCCGTTAAAGGAAAATTCCCAGACCAATATACAGGACCATACAAAGTTTTAGAAATATTGCCAAACAATAATATCACTATACAATATGGAAGAAGAACACGCACAGTACACATGGACAAGTTAAAGCTTTCACATATAGAACCAGGATGAACAAAACTAATCGACACCTCTGTTTCAGGGTGTTCCTGTTTTTAGACCACAGCCCGTGAAGACCGTCCGCATTTTACTTAACGTCACTAAATCAAGGTGCTTACGGACGGAAGGCTTCAAATATATCTCCACACACTTATTTCTATGCTAACTTCATATTCTTAATAGCACTAACATTACACTTTTCACTAACCAACAACATTTCTATAATTCAAGATGAATAAGCTCGATGAAATATTAGCACAATACCCTAGTATGATGAGCGTAAAATGCGTCATACTAGCTGGATATAAATATCAAACCCAACCAGGGGCCCTATGTATAAAATGCTACATACGAAAATCTTGCCCACCCGGAT
>NW_022639821.1:81800-86829 GCF_010583005.1 Odontomachus brunneus | reverse complement strand
ACAGTACACATGGACAAGTTAAAGCTTTCACATATAGAACCAGGATGAACAAAACTAATCGACACCTCTGTTTCAGGGTGTTCCTGTTTTTAGACCACAGCCCGTGGAGACCGTCCGCATTTCACTTAACGTCAATAAATCAAGGTGCTTACGGACGGAAGGCTTCAAATATATCTCCACACACTTATTTCTATGCTAACTTCATATTCTTAATAGCACTAACATTACACTTTTCACTAACCAACAACATTTCTATAATTCAAGATGAATAAGCTCGATGAAATATTAGCACAATACCCTAGTATGATGAGCGTAAAATGCGTCATACTAGCTGGATATAAATATCAAACCCAACCAGGGGCCCTATGTATAAAATGCTACATACGAAAATCTTGCCCACCCGGATTAAAATACGGGATATTTCATGGATTTGCACTTGGAGAAATAGAACAAGCCTATTGCTTGCTTTGTAATCGCGCACTAGCTGTAGTCAAGCCTATAGTACTCTGTCTTCCCTGTTTCCACAGATATAAACAAGTCTTCGACACAATCAACACTAAAGGATACAGAACAAACAAAATAACCTCCATGCTCTATAATCATTTCACTAATCGTATTGTAAAATTCCGCATTCCAGAATGTGCAGACCCAAAAGACCCGCACCCTACATCCACCCCCTCATAAAAGGATTTCCTGGCATCGAAAATGCCCGGTGCACAACAGCTTTCGGTTATATAAGAGAAGGAGAATCACAGCATCCCTTATGCAGCGACTGCATGAACCGTTTAAATTTCCCCATAGAACACAGCCTTGCCTCTTGGCATGGAATAACCGAAGGAAATAAATTAAGAATACCTTGCATCGGATGCAACACCAGCACCGCGCGCACACAACCAATACGAGATTGCCAAAATTGCTATTCGGCTTATATAGAAGCAATTTCTGAAATCAAAATTCACATGGGAATAGATCCCGCAGACATAAATAATATTATTTACGATCACAAAAAAGAAGAAATAATTGAACTGTCCATTTGGACAGATGACCAATCACAGGAAATTAATACCCATTTGTTAGATAACGAATATCAGTAAACCTCACAATTCCACATTACTACTTTACATATTATACTTAAACATATCGTTATACTTCATATATAATCTAATTCAAGCTATAATCATTTTATTCACAATAATGCGTTATTACAATACTATTTACATAAAAATCTACTCGTGATTATTATACACATAGAGGGACTCAATAACTCAATAATTGTAAAACGTCACTTCGACGTTAACGTCACTATAATCCACAACATTATATTCTACGTATTCTATGTATTCAATAATGAACAATATATAATATGTCATATAATCGCTCGAGTTTTTCCTCACCTTCCGGTGTAGGACGAGTGAAAGTTAGTCAATAGCTTACCGATTCACTGCTAACCCCCGGCTACAAGGGGCATCATAATAATAATAATAATAAAAAAAAAGGAAAAAAATATAATAAAATAATAATAATAAAATAAAAATAAAAAATATATATATATAAGGAACATATATAATAACAAATATAAATAATATTCTTATATTAATATATTATTAATATACTCTTATATTAGCTTTAACACAGTATTAAAAATCTAGAATAAGTCACGCTAATACTATTTGGTTCACAGGAGTCAGCAACAACATGCTACTCATCGGCATCTTGCTGGTGACTTTCTCGCCTACTAATTCCTTATTGGGATATGATTGCGTAGGTCGACACCTCAACATAACATCTGTTTCGCTCCTCAATTCAGGAGACTGCAACCTGGACATTAAAACAACCAACGACACGAACGTCTACGTCCAACTACTCCAACTGTCAGAATACAACTATGCCGAGGTCACCCAATGCAAAATCGAGGTGCAGCGCCATATCTATTATTGTGGAATGCATTCCCACATATCCATCGTAAGAGGCGGATACTCCAGCTACATAGACGACATAGGACGAAATCACTGCCTGCAGATGCACGAGACCGGAGCAGCTAATATCGGTCTCAATCGCGTCGATAAACTCTTAATTAATACAACCAACGTTCCTGATAATGGCAGGAACCCTAACTGTCGACGGTAAATGTACCGGAGGGAAATATAATGACCCTTACCGCGACTGGGATAACGTTGTGGTCACGGCCATTGCAAAAATTACATTAAAATCTTCATATGTACCCGTACATTCGAACAGTGGAAAAATTCATCTAAAATCTGGAACAACCTGCGAATTAAAAGAAGGACGATGCGTCGACCCTGATGATGGCCACACATTTTGGAACACCGTACCTGTAACAACGTGCGACTTCCATGGCTACGATGTCTTATATGAAGGATTTGCGAAGAAAATTAGGGACGACACCACCCCACATAATTCTCCTGTCGTCTATTCGTTCATCACTCAAGACATCACCTTCGCCCTCATGACAACTAAGAAGATTCCACTCTGCGGCTATACACTGCAACGTACAGAACATCCAAAATTATTCATCGTGGAAACAACAAAAGGAAACGAACCAAAACACCGAAATGATATCTCTGTAGACAACCTCGACATCTTTAGCTACGTAAATTCAAAATTTGTCTACGTGGAAAAACATATGCGCACCCAGATGACGAACCTCTATCAGAACGTAGTCAAGCAACGATGTGAGCTCGAGAAGAAGGTCATCGAAAACATCCTGTCTCTAGCGACTCTTCTACCTGACGAGTTTGCCTATAGACTTATGAAAGGACCCGGTTGGCGGTGAGCGCAGGAGAAGTCATGCATGTCGTCCAATGCATTCCTGTTAAAGTTACCGTGCGACGTACCAAGGAGTGCTACCTCGAACTTCCTATTACCCTGCGAAACACTTCCTTATACCTTACTCCCAAATCCCATATCATCACACGAATAGGAACTCAAAGAGAGTGCTCATATGAGCTGCCCACTCTCTATCGAATAGAAGATACTTGGATCCAGCTGACACCGGATCCTCATGTACGCCAAATTGCACCCCAACAACTCCAACCACTAACCAAAATTTCCTGGAGATACCTGACACCCGGTTCCTTAGCCACAAGCGGCATATACAGCCAAGAAGATATTAACAAACTCCGTGACCACATTATGTTCCCGAAAAACCAGCTTTACTGAATTCAGTTGCCAGAGGCATCACCGGTTATTCACACGGTGACGGCACCATCTCCATGTACAATTTAATGGACGAAGAACCTCTTAATAAGATCGCCCAGAGCACAGCCTCCAAACTCTGGGGCGGCTTTGTTACATTTGGTTCAGCAACAGCAGGAGTACTCGGAATTTTCATAATAATCAGAGTAATCAAAATTATTATAGATACTGCCATCCATGGATATGCCCTGCACACGGTGTACGGCTGCGGCTTGCAACTCATAGGAGCTGTGTGGAGTTCACTCACCCACCTACTCCTCCACCTCGCACATAGACCACAACAGCAAGGAAAAAAGGACAGCCATGACCAGCAGGACAACGGAGAAGAACTACAAGCTGTTTCAACGCACCCAACCACTACAAACGATGGACAGACAGCACCCACAGCGCCCAGCCCTCTTGGAATAACTATACAACCCTCGCGGACCGTTTCTTTTAAGGAATTAAACGAGAGAATCTCAGAGTTAGAACAAATCCCTCCGAAAACATCGGAATTTGTCTTAAAAAGGGGGGAGGTGTAACGTCCCAGCCCCATAAAACTTCAATTTTTCGCGATTACTGCGATATCTAAACTGCGCGATAACCAGAGGCCGATTTGTGCTGACCTGAGACATAGAACGCCGTATGAACCAAATAGTATACTTAAATACTTCGAAGCGCTATATGAGGAGTCACGATATCAGTAGACAAGGACGGAATATATTTTAGGCAAATTGATTCGTAGTAGAAATAATTAAGAATTCAAAAGGTACGTTAAAGATAACAATCCAAGGTCCACGATATCATGAGCCCCCATAGAATAAACTCTAATTAGTTAATATAAGTTTTATTGCATTTAGAATCAAGGAATCTTACTAATTCACTCGTCAAAACGGCCAAGGATAAAATCAGACTATTATAGAAATAAAGTATTCATATAACCACTCAAAGGGCCATACAAGACGAAGGAATTGGTAGGAAACTCAAATAATATAGAATATTTGCATAAGCGAACTCGCTAGGACACGAACAAACGCGTTCAGCATGATATCATCGCGTCGCTATGCATCACGCCACCGTACATCACGTCATCCGGCCACCCGCACACAGTACCGAGAAGCTGAAGGGCGGTGAAATCCCTTTGGAAAAGACCGACTCGGGACCACCATGCCACTCTAGGATTCGGCGCTGCAGCCCGACCGCCGTCGGAAGCCGCCGGAACAGAGCGAAGCCCCGCCGGAGGCCCTATAAAAGCCGTGCCCCCAGAGCGCCCGGGGCAGTTCCGCAAAATTTTTCATAAGTCCTAAACGTAATTTTCGACGTAGAGCAGTTCCTCAATAATTTTTAGATAGTCATTACGTATTTTTCGGGACCATACTACTCTACACGTACACTTAAATCTACACACTTCAACTTTTGTATTAATTCTTCTTACCGGCCCGTTGCTATAAAGCATTTGTTCGGGAGATATTATACACAAAATACACGAGTTAACGATTTTACATCGGGGACGACTCCGAGATCTACTATTTCCAAAGTGCCCATCGCCTGCTACGTTAAGGTGATCATCCGGGCCCTTCTACTGACAGCCAGCCAACACTGTGAGCCCATACGAGCGTGTCCTGGCGAGTTATTATTGTATCAACACATTACTGCGATAAACAATCGTCAGTTTACTTCACACGCACACACCCTAGCATTTAGAATATTCACACAATAAACTATAAGAGATCTATTACCGTCAATACATACTATATTTTATTTTAGTCTTACGATTATTATAACCACTTGGCAACACTTAGCTTTTGAATATTTAATACTGTAGAACTATTCT
>NW_022639821.1:79719-81127 GCF_010583005.1 Odontomachus brunneus | reverse complement strand
TATTCTATGTTATCAAGAAGTGTAGTATTAATATGGGGTGTGTCGGTTGTGTGGTAACAGGGTTAGTTCTATAAGGTCATTTTTCCTGTGATCAAAAATTAAGATGTTAATGTCGACGGGGTCTACCTCTGATTCTTGTCTTATGAATGTAATCAATTATATGTATAATGAATAGCATTTAAAGCATTTAATTAAAGGCCGGCTTTCGGCTGTGTTTGTGCCGCATCTAATGCATGACATGATTAAAGGTTGGTTGGATATAAAGCCATGCCATTCGGCGATATCATATTCAGGGGGATAATCTAAACTATAAAAGCAAGTGACGCATAAGGCTTCGTTCGATTCGTACTGGGCGGTGTATGCTAAAGCGATGGTACAATGTGTCGAGTCGAGTCCATGGAATGCTTTATCGAAAGGATGTTTATATGGTACTGGGGGTCTCGGTCGGCACATCTGAAAAGTCAATTTTTATGACTTTGTTAGTAAAATGGCTATATATTATGGAGGTTAGTGTGCTCGCATTGCGTCCGTTGCTCTGGAGCATGTCAAGGATTCGCCTGTATTTATGGAAACACGGGAGACAATATATAATAGGTTCTATTATTGTGAGATTATGATGACAATTTAAACAGTAAGCTAATTCTAATTGCCCTAAAGCAAAGCCGTGAAAAATGCCGTATTTTAATCCTGTTGGGAGTGATTTTCGAATATAACATTTGGTGCATAAGGCGCCTAGTTGGTTTTGATATTTATATCCTTCTAGTATGATACATCTTACGTTCAGCATACCAGGGTAAGCTGTCAATACTTCCTGTAATTTACTCATTGTTTGGAATTATGAAGATATTATTATAGGGTGGTTTACTTGAAGGGTTAGTTTTGTAAAATCGATAGCAAACGAAGCAATCGTATATAGACTTATTAATGCCTAGGGGCATATGACAATAATCGCAATTTCTAATGTTATACTGGTTGCTGAGAGTAAAGTGGTGTGAAATTAATTTTTCAAAGGGTTCTGAGCTGTTAAGAAAATCGTTAATTAGGCAAAAATGGCACAATAATAAGTTAGAGGAAGCGTGTTTAAAGCCCTCCGTCCGTATGCACCTTAGGTTGATAGGTTGCTGAGTGTCTGAAAGATTACGGACGGTCCTTGAAGGCTGTGAATTGTACACCAGGAACACCCTGAAACAGAGGTGTACATTAATTATGTTCATCCCGGCTCAATGTGTGAAAGTTTTAGCTTATCCATGTGCACTGTACGTGTTGTGTTTCCGTATTGGATAATAATATTATTATTTAGTAAGATTTCCAAGACTTTATATGGACCGGTATATTGGTCAGAAAACTTTCCTTTTGTAGGTTCTTTTAATAAAAATACGAAATCTCCTTCTTTAAAATTCGTAGGGTT
>NW_022639821.1:79126-79506 GCF_010583005.1 Odontomachus brunneus | reverse complement strand
AGTGTTTTCTGTGATGAGGGAAGGCGAGGTATTCGACCATAAATTAGTTGGAAGGGTGTGTATTGAGTGCTCTCATGGATACTTGTATTATAGGAAAACATAGCCAAGTTTAAATAATCGTCCCAATTATTTTCTTTTGTAATTTGTGTCTTCAAGTATTCCGCTAGTGAATGGTGCGATCTTTCAATGGAGCCTTGAGATTGAGGGTGATAGGCTGTTGTCTTATATTGTTTAATGCCGAATTTTTTTGAAAGGTTCCTCATTAAAGAGGTTAAGAAATTAGAACCTTGATCGGTTAGAAGAGCTTTGGGGGCTCCATAAATGCAAATAAAATTTTTTGTAAAGGCATCTGCTATTGCCAATGAGGTTGTTTCGCTCAA
>NW_022639821.1:78913-79116 GCF_010583005.1 Odontomachus brunneus | reverse complement strand
CGTAAAGGCATTTGCTATTGCTAATAAGGTTGTTTCGCTCAAAGGGATTGCTACTGAATATTTCGTAAGTAAATCTTGAATTGTGAGAATATGTGTATTTCCATTATTAGTCGTGGGTAAAGGTCCCACTATATCTAGCGCGATTTTGTCAAAAGCGGCACCGGGGGTGTCGGTAATAATCATGGGTTGCTTAATTTTGATTC
>NW_022639821.1:75017-75609 GCF_010583005.1 Odontomachus brunneus | reverse complement strand
AGTGTCTAAAAGATTCCTGCTATACGCCTCCTTTTCTCTTTGTAAGGCCTCTGCCATTTCGCGAATTTCTTTTTTTTTTTGCTCCAATTTTCCTAATCGGTCTTTAACCTGATCTGACTCTTCCGTACTAAAATCCGCGGTTGCTTCCGGGAGTGATTTACTTGAATTTGAACGCAAACTTCTAGTTGCCATTGTGTGAAATTGTTTTGTGTACTTTAATGCTTCCTAACGATGTCACTTTGACCAATCCCACCGCGCTGCCACCAGATTTTTTATGTAACGTCCTTCGTGACCGCTCAGACACAAAAAACGTTATGTTCTCGTTTTTGTTTTAGGCCTGCCTGCATACACCGACAATAGCCTGGGCTGGTAGAGAACCGTGCATCGAGAGGAAGTTATTTATTAGTGTAGTAATATAGTGCAAAAATGAAGTAATTTTATATTATATCTTATTGCGAATGGGAAATAAATTATTTGACGAACCTTGTAACATGTATGACTTGAATGTTTTAAGTAGCAGGGGATTAAAAATGAATTATAATGTTTAATATAATATTGATTGAATAGTAATAATTATAGTAGTGAGAGAATA
>NW_022639821.1:74712-75007 GCF_010583005.1 Odontomachus brunneus | reverse complement strand
ATTGTTCTTCATCTGAGGTTGAAAATATATTTTCCCATCCTATATTTTGTATTTCGGGCGGGTTCGAATTATTAATTTCGTTATCGTCATATGGTATCTCGATTTCTACGATGGATTCGATATCTTGAGGGTCTTGAATATTAGTTGGGGGGAACGTAAATGTTTGATTTGTTTCTGTGGCAGGTGATGGTTGGGCATTATCGTCTAAACTCTCAACTGGGGGATGACCTTGTAAGGGTTGCGATAGAGTGTGTGAATTATCAAAGGTGCTACTATGTCGCTGTCTGCTGGGTGC
>NW_022639821.1:74154-74702 GCF_010583005.1 Odontomachus brunneus | reverse complement strand
CGAGTGTTACTATGTTGCTGCCTACTGGGTGCGGTTCGGTAAGAAAACAAGGATTCATTAGAAGATTCATTAAAAATGGAAGGATCTGGAATGGAGAGAGGATTACTCGAGGCGATCGGAGGATTTCTCGATAAAGCGTCTGCATTGCTGTTGAGAGTACCCTTTTTATATTGAATTTCAAATTCATATTCAGATAATTTAGTGCGCCATTTCCATAAACGCGACGAGGGGTCTTTAATTGAATTTAACCACACTAAAGGTTTGTGGTCTGTAATGATTTTGAATTTTCTGCCATATAGATAAGGTCTAAAATGGTTAATACAGTAAATAATAGCTAGACATTCCTTTTCAATGGTTAAATAATTCTGTTCTGCTGGGTTTAATACTCTAGAAGTATAGGCAATAGGAAGATCTTTTCCTATTGGTCCTTGGCTTAAAATTCCGCCTACGGCGTAGCCTGATGCATCCGTTGTTAAATTAAAAGGACGAGAAAAATCTGGATATTGTAAAAGTGGCTCCGTGGTTAAAGAATTGCGCAATATTTCAAA
>NW_022639821.1:73569-74099 GCF_010583005.1 Odontomachus brunneus | reverse complement strand
TATTTTAGAAAAACTAGAAATGAAGCGTCGATAATAGCCGGCGAGTCCCAAGAACTCTTTAATATTTTTTTGTGTTTTGGGCACTGGGAATTCCTGTATTGATTTAATTTTAGAAGGATCGGCTCTCACTCCGTCCGAACTTATAATGTGACCTAAATATATTACCTCATGTCTCAAAAATTCACACTTATCAGGTTGTAGCATTAAGTTTGCTTTTCTTAATCTTTTCATTAATCTTTGAAATTTAACGCGATGTTCTTCTAAGGATCGAGCATAGATTACGATGTCGTCCATGTATACAAATAATTTGTTGCCCTGTATTCCTGACAATACGTTATCCATTAATCGCTGAAATGTAGCCGGCGCGTTTTTAAGTCCAAATGGCATCCTTTTAAATTCATAATGACCGTATGGGGTACTAAAGGCTGTTTTAGGCGCGTCTTTTTGTGACATTGGAATTTGGTGAAAGCCGGACGCAAGGTCTAATACGGAAAAATATTTTGCACTGCCCAATTGGTCTAAAATATCTA
>NW_022639821.1:71948-73559 GCF_010583005.1 Odontomachus brunneus | reverse complement strand
CTGTTTTAGGTGCGTCTTTTTGTGACATTGGAATTTGGTGAAAACCGGATGCGAGATCTAGTACAGAAAAATATTTTGCATTGCCCAATTGGTCTAAAATATCTGTAATATTAGGCAGCGGATACGCGTCGCCTATTGTCTTTTCATTTAATAATCGGTAATCTATTACCATTCTCCATTTTTTATTTCCATGTGAGTCTGCCTTTTTTGGCACTATCCAGAGTGGCGAATTATAAGGTGAATTTGAAATTTGAATTATATCTTTTTCTAATAAATTGTTAACTTGTCTGTCTACTTCTTCCTTATGCACAGGTGGAAATCTGTATTGTTTAACATGAATGGGTACTTCGTTTATTGTAGGAATTGAATGCTCTGCGGAAATTGTGATATCTAACTGTTCGCTGGCTAAATAAAATCTGTCTGAATTTTCAAGAATTAAGGATTTCATGTGGTCTTTCTCTTCATTATTTAAATGGTCAAGGCGTAATAATCTTAAAATTTCAGCTTCTCTCGGCGCTGTAGAATAAGAGCTTGAATTGGGAATGGTATTAAAAGGACCATAGGCCGTCAGGATACCTCGGGTCTCAACAGCAACACAGACAGTCGCGGGCCCTCGGTCGCAACTATTCAGTGTATCCGAAAAAATGGAATTAAGAGAACTTTCATGAGTGTGATCAATTAATTCAGAGTTAGAAGGGGAAAAGAACGGACCGTGGGTACCGGCAAGCCCTCGGGTCGCGGTACCAACACAAGGATCCCCATTACCTCGGCCGGAGACCTCCTGTGTATCCAAAATATCAAAGTCGAGTAATTCGACATGGGGGATTTCAGCATTGATCACCTCTGAGGTTGTATTAAAAATGGGTAAGTATGCCTTGCCTTTATGATTAATGACTACGGCGTCACCTAAGAGTATGCCGTCTTTAGATTTTAAACGCGGAAGATACCCTTGAGATTTCTCAGGGTTAGTAATTACGACACAAAAGGGTGCTACAGTGCGCGGTTGAATTTCCATATGTTCTACCTCGGCGAACGGAATGCATACTGTGTCACAAAAAATTGAATTCTCTTTATAATTAATAGTCGCGTTATGTTGGATAAAGAACGCGGTGCCTAAGACACCGTGCTGTTTAAGTGAAAAATTCTCGGGTAAAATATGAAATTTAGTTTGTTTCCCGAGTAAAATAATAAATGTAGAGCCTAGGGTACGAATGGGTTCAGGCGAAATGCCTTGTAATATCGTTTCGTCATTTTTATCGATTTTTATGTAACTCTTGAGACACTCTTGTCTTATTAAATTGACGTCGGACCCTGAATCGACCATGAAAGTATAGGCTCTATTTAAATCTTTAGAAGACAAAATTACATTTGGAGCACTTTTGATTATTTCCCTCACTGGACAGGCTCGCTTGTCTCCTGAAATCTTACATTCGGACGTCCTGTTTTTTCCGTCGCGTCCCGGCGGACGTCGCTCGTTACCGGTGCGCGTGTCTCGTTTCCCGATTCAATATTTTGCGTTGAAGAGGCAGATGGCTAGTGTGAATAAGAATTTCGGTATTTTAATTTAATACAGTCGCTAATAAGATGTCCCTCAGTTTTACAATAACGGCA
>NW_022639821.1:62760-71401 GCF_010583005.1 Odontomachus brunneus | reverse complement strand
ATGTGTGTGTCTGAGAAAAATGTCGAGTAACTACTGACAAAATTGTGTGTCGCACTGTGTGTGAAATTACTGCGCAAAAATTACGTGTGAGTGTCGGAGTGAAAATTGTGTGTCGCACTGTGTGTGAAATGTTGAAGAAGAACTGCGGAGCAAAAATTACGTGTGAGTGTCGTGAGGAAAACATGATGAACTGCGACTGCGACTGCTCGCGCGCTCCGGTGGCAAGGCTTATATAGGCTCCGGCGGCTTCCGACGGCGGCCGGACTGCAGCGCCGAATTGCAGGGTGGCATGGTGGTCCCAAGTCGGCCTTCATTAAAGGGATTCCACTACTCTTCAGCTTCCTGGTACTGCATGCGGGTGGCTGAATGACGTGATGCACGGTGGCGTGATGCATAGCGACGCGATGATGTCATTTTGTTATCGTTCGTTCGTGTTCATGCGAGTTCGCTACGCAAATATTTTATATTATTCTAATTGTGTTAATAATTCTGTTGTTATGTATGGCCTTTTATACTTCCCCATTAATTGCAATGATATATTATCATACTAGAGTGCTTTTATTGTACTGTTGACGATTTTATAATTTAATCTCGGCCCTTTTTAACAATTGAATTATTAAATCCGCTACTAAAATAGGTTTTCGCTTAAAATACTACTTATGTTATTACTCAGTTAGCACAAATCGGCCAATGGCCACTATGGCCTTTTAATATTATAGTGGCGCGAAAGTTTTAAAGTTTTTGGAGGCCTGGACGTTACACACTCTACACTTATTAATTTGCTCGGGAAGCAAACCAAATTCCACATTTTGCCCGAGAATTTCATACTTAAACAGCATGGTGTCTTAGGCACAGCATTTTTTACTCAGCATGACGCGACTATTAATTATAAAGAAAAATCAATTTCCTGCGGTACAGTACACATCCCGTTCGCCGAGGCAGAACATATAGAAATCAAACTGCGTACCGCGACACCCTTTTGCGTCACAATCACTAACCCCGAAAAATCTCAAGGATATCTCCCACGTTTAGAATCTAAAGACGGCATATTTTTAGGTGACGCTGTGGTCACTAATTGTAAAGGCAAGGCATACTTACCCATTTTCAATACTACTTCAGAGGTGATCGATGCTAAAATCACCCTTAATAGTTGCGACCGAGGGCCCGCGACTGTCTGTGGTGCTGTTGAGACCCGAGGGATCCCGACGGCCTATGGTCCTTTTGATTCCATTTCCAGTTCTAGCTCTTACTCTCCAGCGTCGAGAGAAGCTGAAATTTTAAAATCATTACGCCTTGACCATTTAAACGATTAAGAGAGAAAACACGTAAAATCTTTAATCTTTAAGAACGCAGATAGATTCTATTTATCTAATGAACAATTAGACATTACAAATTCTGCTGAACACTCAATTCCCACGGTAAATGAAGTACCAATTCACGTCAAGCAATACAGATTTCCCCCGATACATAAAGAAAAAGTAGATAGACAGGTCAACGATTTATTAAAGAAAAACGTTATACAAATTTCAAATTCACCTTACAATTCACCTCTTTGGATAGTACCAAAGAAGGCAGACTCGCACGGAAATAGAAGATGGAGAATGGTGATAGATTACCGATTATTAAATGAAAAAACTATAGGCGATGTATACCCGTTACCTAACATTACAGACATTTTGGACCAATTGGGTAATGCGAAATATTTTTCCGTACTAGATCTCGCGTACGGTTTTCACCAAATTCCGATGTCGCAGAAAGATGCGCCTAAAACTGCTTTTAGTACCCTCTATGGGCACTACGAATTTAAGAGAATGCCATTTGGACTCAAAAACGCGCCGGCAACTTTTCAACGGCTAATGGACAATGTATTATCAGGCCTACAAGGCAACGAACTTTTCGTATATATGGACGATATTGTAGTTTACGCTCAATCTTTAGAGGAGCATTACATTAAATTCAAAAGATTAATGAAAAGATTAAGAGAAGCAAATTGAATGCTACAACCTGACAAGTGTGAGTTTCTGAGACACGAAGTAACATATTTAGGTCACATTATAAGTTCAAACGGAGTAAAACCCGACCCTTCAAAAATTAAATCGATACAAGAATTTCCAATACCTAAAACTCCCAAAAATATTAAAGAATTCCTAGGACTCGCCGGTTACTACCGACGTTTCATTTCTAATTTTTCCAAGATAGCTAAACCCCTAACAGATTTATTAAAGAAAGATAAGCAATTTTTATGGAGCGCACAACAAAACACAGCTTTTAAAATATTACGAAACTATTTAATTACAGAACCGCTTCTACAATACCCCGATTTTTTGCGACCTTTTAATTTAACGACAGATGCGTCAGGATACGCTATAGGCGGAGTTTTAAGTCAAGGTCCTATAGGAAAGGATCTCCCTATCGCTTACACTTCCCGTGTTTTAAATCAAGCAGAGCAAAATTATTCGACAATCGAGAAAGAATGTCTGGCCATCATTTACTGCATAAATCATTTTAGACCCTACCTGTATGGTAGAAAATTTATAATTGTCACGGATCATAAACCCCTCGTGTGGTTAAACTCGATTAAAGATCCTTCATCGCGCCTATGGAAATGGCGTACTAAATTGTCAGAATATGAGTTCGAAATCCAATATAAAAAAGGGACCCTCAACGCAGATGCTTTATCGAGAAATCTTCCGATTGCCTCGAGCAATCCTCTTTCTACTTCAGATCCCTCTATTCCAAATGAATCCTCTGACGAATCCCTATTTTCTTACCAAACCGCACCTAGTAAATTACACTGCAATGACACTCGCGATAGCTCGCGCATTTCAACACAACTCTCACAAAATCGACCCCCAATTGCAAGCTTAGATGACAATGCTTTATCCTCACCCCCCGCGGAAGCGGAGCAAACATTCATATTCCCCCCAACAAACATTCAAAGGTCCCCAAATATTTGTAACGATGCACACCTGCATCGTCACTACTCCGGCCCGACCGACCATCAGTCGGGCCGTGCACCGGCGCGTTGCGCCAACAATAAAACGCCGAAAGACCGACAAACAAAACACGATAACGAGTATAAACAAAGCGAGCGAAGATCACGCGAGAAATCAAGCACAGCGGAAACAATAGCAAGCGAGCGCCGCGAGCACGCGACGCACACGTGTACGACGCGCGGAGACAAAGAAGCGTCAAGTATATAATCCGCGACGCCGAATTAATCAGGACCAGACCGATCCGGACCGTCAACCGAACTCGATGCTACACAGCGGAGAGCAAGGCCTACGACCGACTCGTATCTGCTTCCTAAACCTGCCAACGATCACATCCTCGCAAACTAGGACCGAAGCCAGTACGTTAGCTGTGCTCTGCCGATCTTTATCGACTCTAGTTTGCATCCCGTCGACATCCCGAACAAGGACCGAAGCCAGTAAGCTAGCTGCGCTCTGTCGAGCTTTCTCGACCCTTGTTACCCTCGTTACCTTTCGACGAGCGAGATCGGGTGTGAATACGCCGATACATCGGCTACTCACGCCTCATCTCGTCTCTTGCGACGCCGACGGGCAAGCGAACGCATAGCTGTCAAAACCGCGAGGACAGCATACGACACTGTGCTACGACTTCGATACCGCCGACACCGCGCGGTCCCCGCGACCAGCCACGCGAACCGCGTACGAATCGCGAACACCGAATCACGACACGCGACCGCCTGCCGAATCTCCGAGGCGAGCCTAGCCATCGCGCTATACGCTCCGCCTACCGACTTACCTATCGCGGCCTACCGAAACCGCCATCCGGTAGCTGGCGCCGTCACCCAGAAACTTTGTATACTAATACGCGAACACTCTGTACCAAGGCTAAATAAATCTTTTTGTTATTTTTATCTTACATTCCGCGTCCGTTTATTTCACGAACCCGGACTCCGACGAGCGAATACATCCGCGGCAACGACACCAACCGACACGCGGAGTACGGTTGTTACATATTAATGATGAAGAACCAGCCGCAGAAATTGAGATACCTTACAGCGATATTAGTAACGAAATCAGTAATGAGGTTCAACCTGAAATAAGAAACATAGGATGGGATAATATATTTTCGACCTCAGATGAGGAACATTCAGATCCAGAATTTATGGATGAAACTGAGAGCAGCAAAGACGAAGAAATTTTCGAGTCAAATTCAGTACCAGTAAACTTACCGTGACCCCAATCTTTAGTGAAAATTAACGAAACTCGTGAAACACTTTTATCGCGGAATGATAACCAAGTAATATTTATAACTTTAGACGGAACCCCATATGACAATGGTGCTAAGGAACACCAACAAGCTGAGCGCTTCCCAAATACGAGAATATAAATTTAGAAAGGGCCAAGGTAAACGCCTTCGGTACTAAAGTATTAATATCATTTCCAGTTAAAATAAACAACCAAACAATGGTTGATTCGGATAATGTAAAGAACTGCTTTAAAACCCTTTTAGATGTAGCAAGAGAAATAAATTTGACATCATTTAGTATGCGTAAGACAGATCATTTCGACGATATTCCTTGGAAATACATCCAGAACCAATTAGTAAAACATTTTGAGGATGCAAAAATTAGTATAACTATTGGTAAAGGATTAATACAAACTCCAAGAGAAGAGAAAAAGCAAGCATTAATAGAGGAAAATCATTCTACTGTAATAGGTGGACCCAAAGGAGTCACTAAAACATATAATAGATTAAAGACTAATTATTCCTGGCCTAACATGAAAAAAGATATTCAGAGTTTTATTCAACGTTGTAGAGAGTGTCAGTTAAAAAAGCTGACAAGAATTAAAATTAAGCAGCCCATGATTATCACAGACACTCCCGGCGCTGCATTTGACAAAATCGCATTAGATATAGTGGGACCATTGCCTACTACCGAACAGGGAAATACTCACATATTAACTATCCAAGATCTACTCACCAAATACTCAGTAGCAATTCCTTTAAATGAAGTCACTTCTTTGGCGATAGCAGACGCCTTCACAAAAATTTCATTTGTATCTATTTCATTTGGAGCCCCTAAAGCACTTTTAACAGATCAAGGATCTAATTTTCTAACTTCTCTAATGCGGAATCTGTCGAAAAAATTCGGTATTAAACAATACAAAACTACCGCTTATCACCCTCAGTCCCAGGGATCCATCGAGAGATCTCACCACTCTTTAACCGAATATTTAAAAACACAAATCACGAAGGAAAACAATTGGGATGACTACTTAAAATTAGCAATGTTTTCATACAACACTAGCATTCACGAAAGTACTCAATACACAACCTTTTCAACTAGTCTACGGTCGAATACCACGACTTCCCTCATCCCAGAAATTACTTGAAGAAAATTTAGAGCCTACCTATCACGAATACTTAACTGACTTATTTCAAAATCTACAAGAAACACAAGACGAAGCAAGACAGATTTTAATAAGATCGAAAGAAAAGAACAAACATTATTATGATAAACGTATCAATCCTGCAACATTTAGGGAAGGAGATTTTGTATTTTTATTAAAGGAACCCACAAAGGGAAAATTCTCAGATCAATATACAGGACCCTATAAGGTCTTAGAAATCTTACTAAATAATAACGTTACAATACAGTATGGAAATACAACACGCACAGTACACGTGGATAAATTGAAGCTTTCTCATATCGAACCAGGATGAGCATAACTAACGCACACTTCTGTTTCAGAGTGTTCCTGGTGTACAGTTCACAGCCTCAGAGGACCGTCCGTAACTTTTTAGCTACTCGACGACCTATCAACCCAAGGACGGAGGGCTTTAAACACGCTTCCTCTAACTTATTATTATGTCATTTTTGCTTGATTAACGATTTTCTTAGCAGCTCGGAACCTTTTGAAAAACTAATTTCACATTATCTAGTTATCAATGACCAATGTAACATTAGAAATTGCGACTATTGTAGCATACCTTTAGGTATTAGCAGACTTATAAGCGACTGCTTTCACTGCTATCAATTCTATAAAACTAACCCAACTGCCCCAATTGTCTTTTTGATTTAGATTACCCTTCTGAATTCGTTATTGCCGAATGGCATGGCTTCATTACAAACGCACCTTTAGTCATGCCTTGCATGAGATGCGGCACTAACACGGCTCGTAATCAGCCGATAAAATATTGTTTCAAATGTTATTCAGCGTATATAGGCATAATCTCACTCTTAAGAAATCAAATAGGGATAGATCCCGTTAACATTAGCTCCCTCGTCTTTAACCATAGGAACAACGAGGTCATAGAATTAACAATGTACTCCGATTTAACAAACGGTATAAATACGACACTTCTCGATAACGAGATTTAAGAATCAGTTATTATATTTTAATTTTGCATACTTGTATTACACACCTAGATAGTAAGGGCATTTTTTCCACTACACCCATCACCAATATTGTATTCTTACATTGCGTAAACATTACATAAAAACTAATGGCAACCATTCAATAATTGTGAAACGCCGATTCGCGCTTAGTATCGCTATATCATATTGTACTTCATAATGGAAAATATAATACTCTTATCATAGCCGTCCGAAGTTTTCATAAATTAATGCTAACCCCCGACTACAAGGGGCAAGAGAAAACACAAAAATAACAAAAAAAAAACCCCTATAGCAATATACGTATACATATATAGGATAATTATAAATAATTGCAAATATACATATAAAGTAATAATTACATAAAAACTGGTGACAAAAAAAAAACACGCGAATAAGATTCGTAACAAAAACCACATAAAAACAACCATAGTAACTTAGTATACGATTAGAACCTTAGGATAAGTTATAAACTCTACTGATTCGCAGAAGTCAACAACAGAATGCTACTCGCAGGCATCTTGCTGGTGGCTCTCTCACCCGTTAATTCATTACTGGACTTTGACTGTGGAGGTCGACACCTCAATATAACATCAGTTTCACTCCTCAACTTCGGAGACTGCGACTTAGACATCAAAACAACCAATGACACCAACGTCTACATCCAACTTCTTCAGCTGTCGGAATATAATTACGCCGAAGTCATCCAGTGCAAAGTAGAAATCCAACGCCACATCTACTACTGCGGCATGCTGTAACGTCTTCTGTGACCGCTCAGACACAAAAAAGGTTATGCTCTCTTTTGTTTTAGGCCTGCCTGCATTCACCGACAATAGCCAGGGTTGGTAGAGAGCAGTGCACCGAGAGGGAGTTATAAGTGTGTGTGGTTAAATAAAGTGAAAAAAGAATGATTTAAATGTTACAATTTATTTATCAAAAATAGAACCTCTTACTTGGATTAGACTAAGTTGATGACATTGCTTTAATTAATTGTAACCTCGACAAAAGGAGATTATACTATAAAAAGAATTCAATTGGTATATGTAAATGGAATGAAAAATAAAGTAATCTTTATTTATAAGTTCGAAGTTGCGTATTAGTATCTTGAGGTTATACTTCAGAAATATTGAAGATAGCGAAAGGGATTTCTAGGATGTAAATCTGGGGATATTTATTAGTTAGTTAATATATTTATTGAGGGTAGGTTGTGACGTGTGATACGTAAGAGTTGACACGATTTTAATTATAAGATTGTCTATTATTAATCACTGGTGAGTACATTTACTAACGCTTCGACTACGGCTTGTTCGCTACTTGTTAATTCTTTATGCAAATCTAAGTTCGAATTCGGAACCTTTTGGTCTTTCGGTAATAACTCAGTGTATTTAGGTTCTTCTTTAATAACGGGTACGGTCGGCGTGACAGGCCTCGGTGGAAGTGGTCTCAGTGACGCGCGAACCTCAATATAATAATTTCCCGAATTTAGAACAAAATACCCTCTTTCTGTAGGGTTAGGAGAGCTGGGCACGACGGAGATAGGTACGCCTTGCTCCGCGGTGCGTGCAATCCACCTGCGTAGTCGCTCTTTATGTTTCCTGCCGCTTCTCTTCGGCTTCTAATATATTGAATGAAATATTCTAAGTTGTAACTGATTTGATCTCAATATGAAACTCAGTAAGAACGATTTAAGTAAGTTGGTATGGGTGTAAAGCAGAAATATAACCTCTGGTCTCTCAGTCCTTATGTTGTAAGATCTTGTACGCAATGGATCTGTTGAAGTCTCGATCAGATCTCGACTGGCTCGCTAGCCAGGAGATCCTCACGCGCTACTTCACAATTCGCTGTATATTAATTAAGTTCCGGAGCGTTCGTGAAATGCTGCCGAGAACTGTCAGAGCTCTGTCTTAAGAAGCAAGAGATGTAACCAGGAGCGGTAAATGCTACCTAGCACATTAGCAGTATTATGGTATTACGGAGAATACCGCAGCTCTGCAGGAATGTGTGTAATGGGCTTACAGCTGGCACGGATGTCAGCGAAGCGTCGAGACCAAAGATGTAACGCAAGGTATTGCAAGGTGTAGAGGATGTATAGGAAGAGAATCGTTCTTAAAGAGCGCAGTAATGTAAGAATTGTATAATATATTTTAAGAGCGAGTACAATTATGATATTTAAACGAGATTCTTTTATGTAATGACGCTATACACTATTAAAAGATGCGAGTAATACAATAAAAGTCAGGATAATACTAGAATTAAATCAAGAATAATGTA
>NW_022639821.1:62610-62750 GCF_010583005.1 Odontomachus brunneus | reverse complement strand
GCCGCTTCGTTTCGGCATCTATTTATTTAAATGAAACTCGAATTTTTATCGTTAATTTATCTCAATTAATATGTTCCGTAAGAGTGACTTCTAATAGGTAGAGGTTGGTATAAACCTCCTATCTACCTCGGTAGAGACCG
>NW_022639821.1:62394-62600 GCF_010583005.1 Odontomachus brunneus | reverse complement strand
CGTTACTGCTGTTCCGCACGCAGGTCGGTCGTGGAGAATCTCGAAGCTCACTGACTTCGATAAAGTGTAATGTGTAGAAATGTTCCCCGAACAAAAGCTAGCGAATGCTTCACGCAGCTGCGTGAGCGAAGACTTGGTATGCTGAATTTTACCCGAACAAATTGCGAGGAGCGCTCCGGGAGCACGGCTTTTATAGGGCTCCGACA
>NW_022639821.1:62291-62384 GCF_010583005.1 Odontomachus brunneus | reverse complement strand
TATGTGGTTTATCTTTATTAAATGGTTGTAGGCAACGTATTGCCGATTGATTATAAAATTCGTGTAACGAGATAAAAATTATTTTATATTGTT
>NW_022639821.1:61797-62281 GCF_010583005.1 Odontomachus brunneus | reverse complement strand
AGAAATGTTCCCCGAACAAAAGCTAGCGAATGCTTCACGCAGCTGCGTGAGCGAAGACTTGGTATGCTGAATTTTACCCGAACAAATTGCGAGGAGCGCTCCGGGAGCACGGCTTTTATAGGGCTCCGACAGGAGCTTCGTACGTTCCCGACGCTTTCCGACGGCGGTCGGCTCGCAGCGCCGAATTCCACGGCGACTCGGTGGTCCCGGGTCGGTTAGGTTTAAAGGGATGCCTCTACGCTGGGTGGTTGGATGACGCCATGTGCGATGGCGTGATGCATAGTATCGAGATGATGTCATGCTGAGTGCGCTCTGTCGTGACTAAGCGGGTTCGCTTCGCGAATATTCTTATATTATTCGGCTCACCTACTAATTCCTTCGTCATGTATGGTTTTCACTAACTATTTGCTTTATTAGCATTGTCAATATATTGGGTTTTATTTTTGGCCGTCTCTGACGATTGAATGAGTAAGGTTTGCCGTTG
>NW_022639821.1:61589-61787 GCF_010583005.1 Odontomachus brunneus | reverse complement strand
TAAAAATATTTAATATAATATTTAATATAATAGTGTGGTTGTATGCAGTAAACTTACGTTTATTTTATAGTAGAATGGCGTGTGTAGATCTTATCGTTATTCGCCAGGACACGCTCGCAAGCGGTTCACATGGTTAGCTGGTCGTCAAAAAAAAAAAATGCCCGGACGGTGGCCTTAAAGTAGCAGGCGAAGGGCGGC
>NW_022639821.1:61175-61579 GCF_010583005.1 Odontomachus brunneus | reverse complement strand
TTAGCGCAAATCGGCCTCGGGTTAGAGTGATATTTTGATATTATAACGGCGTGAAGATTTAAAGATTTTAGGGGCTGGGACGTTACACCTCCCCCCCTTTAAAAACAAATTCCGATGTTTTCGGAGGGATTTGTTCTAAGGCTGAGAGACGCTTGCTTAATTCTTGATATGAGGCAGTTGGTGTGGCGGTTATACTAAGAGGGTTTGGGGCTGTGGCGGTGGTTTGTCCGTTTCCTACGATGGTCGGTTGAGTTGAGATTGGTTGAGATTCTTCCTTGTTGTCTTGCAGGTTGCTGCTGATGTTGCCTTCCTTTTTCGGTTGCCTTGGTCTACGTGCGAGGTGGAGTAACAGGTGGGTGAGCGAGCTCCATATGGCTCCTAAGAGATGTAGGCTGCAGCCGTAT
>NW_022639821.1:60874-61094 GCF_010583005.1 Odontomachus brunneus | reverse complement strand
TCCATATGGCTCCTAAGAGATGTAGGCTGCAGCCGTATACTGTGTGCAGGACGTATCCGTGGATGGCGGTATCTATAATGATTTTAATTATTCGGATTATTATAAAAATTCCAAGTACTCCTGCAGTGGCTGACCCAAATGTAACGAAACCTCCCCAGAGTTTGGATGCTGTACTCTGGGCGATCTTATTAAGGGTGTCCTCATCCATGAGGTTATACAT
>NW_022639821.1:60543-60864 GCF_010583005.1 Odontomachus brunneus | reverse complement strand
GTAATACTGTGTCGAAGAATTATAAAAGAATTAATGTGAAACTGTTGTAAAGTTATATGTAATTCTGTGTATTTCTAAAATTATATTTAACACTGCGAAAATTGTGTGGAGTGTCACTAAAATTATGAGTCGTACTCTGTGTGTGAAATTATAAGAAAAACTGCGCGAAAATTATGTATGTGTGTGTGTGAGGAAAAAGTCGAGTAACTACTGACAGAATTATGTGTAGCACTGTGTGTGAAATTACTGCGCAAAAAATTATATGTGTTACTGTCTGGAAAAAATGTTGAAGAAAAACTGCGGAACGAAAATTGTGTGTCG